>NC_064818.1:62898331-63156507 GCF_023721935.1 Panthera uncia | reverse complement strand
CCCCCCTTGCCTCTCCCCCCCTTGCCTCTCCCCCCCCTTGCCTCTCCATTGTCACCCTCCTCTTTCCTGTTCACCCACCCACACATACTGAGTAATTCAAGTTTTATTTAGAATGAATAAAAATAAAAATGCTTTAGGGCTCAGACCATGTAGGCCAGGCTTTGCCTGGAGACAATATTTACAGCTGAGTGATAAATAGGGATTGCTCTCAAGGGGTTGGTGGCCTGTTAACTAAAGCAAGGCTGGAAATACTGCCATAAGAATCACTGAACGTGGGAGAGTTCATACTTAAAGGCTCCTGCACTCAAAACAAGTTGGGAAATAGCAACAAATGCAAAAAGAATTACTGTGGTCAGTTTGGAGATAGAGTTGTGATACAAGGTTAGGTTTGTCAGAACAGCCTGTCACCTGGCCTGGAGACCTCACCTCCAGGATCACCCAAAAATTACTTGGGAATCCAAGCTAGAATTTGCAACATCTGAGAGCTGGTTTGGTCATCCAAACATCTTATTTGGATAAGTAGTGGCTAAAGGATCTTTCTAAATATATCAGAGTCTTCTGTTTCAAAGTACTAGAACCATAATAAAGGCTGGAACCCAGATACTTAGAATGAGGAAAGAAGCTTTTTTTTTTTTTTTTTTTTTTGGACTGGGGCATAGATTTCTTTTTCTAGGAACCCAGAAGTCATTTATTAGATTCATGAATGAGGTCCAAGTTCTTTCTGTGCTTGGAGGTGCACATGCAGTGCATCACCAATAACCCTATGGTTAGGCTTAGCTAAGTTCCTAAGTTAGGACAAATAAAATGAAAGGTAGAAGTCTTACACATATCTCCAGGCCTGCCCTGTATGACTATCTCACGCAAGCTCCCAATCTCCATAGCTTCCCTGATGGTGACTAATTGAAGAAAACTTTGAGATGCTGAGTCTCAGGATAGAAGCAGCCTCGGGTGGGGGGGGGGGGTGGTAGTGGGGTGAGTTGCCTGGGTAGCTCAGTCAATTAAGCTTCCAGCTCTTGATTTTTGGCTCAGGTCATGATTTCATTGTTCGTGAATTCAAGCCTCACATTGGGCTCTGCACTGTCAGCTTGGGATTCTGTCTCCCTCTCTCTGACCACCACCCCCCTCAAAAATAAACATTAAAAAAAAGAAGCCTGGAAGCCTAAGAGGCAGCTGAAGGAGAGTCATTCATAAAAAAGAAAAAAAGGTATACACCCAATCACAAGTATCAAGGAAACTTTGGTCAGGCTGTAGAACATGAGCTAAGTGTTCATTTTGAGAAGAAAATAAACAATGGACAGAGATTAGTCTACCATGACAAGTATGGGATCATGGAACAGCTGGCAGCAAGATTGATCAGAATGAACATAAGTTGGTTGTGATCTTCCTGCTTTGCCATTCCTAACTTTGTTTAAAACTCCCCATTCCTAGAAAACCATTCCCAATCTCCTTTCATGTGGTTTGGTTGGCCCCAATGTTCGCCATATTCAGAGGTGGCATAGGACTCAGGTCTAGATAACCAGTATATTCAGTTCCTTAGCCTCTCAGTTACATATGGATTCATAAACAAAAATGGTCCAATGAGAATGAATCTTGAGACATGCTAGAACCAACTGGAAAGACAATCCTCTAATGGATATGTTGTTATAAGAATGTCAGTCTGGATCTTCTGAGGGAGTAGGCGGTGTCCATGAGGGAAAATCTTGTTTGAGAATGAAGCCAGCACAGTAGAAAGCAAAATGGAGAGGTAGTGATAGCTTCTTGATAACATTGTTTGAATACCCAAAGCCTACTCTTCCTAAAGTGAGGTAGTTTTGAACTTTTTCGTAGGCAATAAATTCACTTTTCCTTTAAGAAAGTCCAAGTGGGATTTCTTAGAATCAGAACTAAAATAGTTGTTTTGAACCCTTTTACCTCATCTCCTATTACCCTGCATCTGAAGTTTGGGTAAAGTGGCTCCAGGTAAAGGTAAAAATGAGAAGACGCATGGGTCAGGATATCTCCCTGCCTGGTTATCATTCAAAGGAAGAAATACTGAGCTTTGTACATAGAGAACACTCAATAAATGTTTTTGATGGGTCTGCTGAATATCCTACACCATGTCAATAATACTTGATTCTAATTCCTTAATTTCTTACGCAATCTTAATCATAACACATCCTTAGGACTAATAAGAAAATAAGATTTTTTCCTCAAAACTGAGATACTTTTGAGAGTAAAAAAAGGAGCTCTTAATAATTACACCAAAATATCATGCATAAACTGGGACTTTCCTGGGCAAAGCTGGGGATATATATTTTTCCCTACATGTAAATAAGGATTTTTGCTAGAAGCTCATATCTGAACCTATTTATTCAAATCCCAGGAATGATACCCAATTCTGACTGTTTCTCTATAGAAAATAAAGAATAATAAAGAGAACTAGGAGTATGTTTAAAAAAAGGCAGTATAACTATTATCTAGTGTTATTATTCCCTCTAAGATTAAAAAAATCATTTGTGAATCTATATATTAAACACTGAATTTTCATAAGAAAATGGTCATAAGAAACTCTCCAGTCATTGTGATCTTTTAGAAAATAATTCTTGCTCAATGCACAAATTCTTAACTGGCATATCTAATGGTTGATGGCTTGCTTCTTTCCTTTGTTTCTTCCTTCCCTTCTTTTTCTTCTGTCCTCTGCTTCTTTTTTCCTTCTCTCCTTTCCTTCCCTTCTTTATTTTCTTGCTCTTTCCTCATCCATTCATTCAGGAAATACTGACTGAATCTTTAATCTATGCTGAGGCATAGATTAGTCATAGGCATTTAAAATGAAAGAAAACAACAACAACAACAAACCTGAGAAAACCAAGAAGTTCACTGAAAGGAAACCAACAAAAAAAAGTGCATCATGTTTGAAGAAGGACATTTATTAGGACTTAAACATTGCATGAAGTTAAGGAGTATTCTTAAATTTTTTTTTAACGTTTATTTAGTTTTGAGAGACCGAGAGAGAGAGCATGAACGGGAGAGGAGCAGAGAGAGGAGACACAGGAGCTGAAGCAGGCTCCAGGCTCTGAGCTGTCAGCACAGAGGAGATTAGGGAGTATTCTAAAGAAGTAGAATGTGTTCAGGTATTGAAAGGCCAAAGACAGGAGAGTTTGCCTTCCTTCCTGGACATGACCATAGATAAGTTTTCAAGTATGCGAGTGACAAGGTTCTGAAAACTGCATGGTAGACTGGATACCATAAGGCTGGAGTTCATGATAAAAATAGTCAAAGTGATGGTAAACATTTACAGAGCTCCCACTATTTTGGGGCACTGTTAAAGGTGATTTACATGTTTTAATTCATATAATCCTCATACAACCCTGTAAGTTAATCTTAACTAACGCCATTCTATAGAGGAGGAAGACACGGCACTAAGATATCAAGAAACTGGTAGAGGACTTAAGACTGCAAGTAGCATTGCTGGAATTTAAATCTAGACTATTTTCTCCACCCCTCCCCCTCAGGCAATCATTAAATTATGAGACCTCCGAGATGAATAAGGTCTCCGCCAAGGAGAGCAACCATAGGAGAAATGTGAAGAAGCAAGAGAGAAGATAGAACTTGAGAGTGACAAGGTTCTGATGTTCACATCAGACAATAATGTTAAAAGATCCAGGGAGAGGAAAGAATTGGGAATCATGTTAAACTTTCAACTTGAACTATAGTGGATGGTATCAGAAGAACCCAATCTCTTATAGGGAAGAGTAACAAGGCCCTCAAGGACATGGCTATGCTAGCAAGCAGGTTTGTTTTCAGTAACTCCATAGGTGCAAAATGTAGGCATTGAGACTCCATTGATCAGAATAAGTCAGAATATTAGTCACTGCACATAACACAGCAGGAATGTGAGCATGGTAGTAGCAGTGTGTTCCCCCAAGGCCCACAGAGTGATGTGATGAGCCCAGATGGCAGTTACACACTCTATAGGTCTCACTGCAACTTTAGAACCCATGGCCAATGGCCCAGCACATTTTTATAGCAAGCAGTAAACAGAAGAGTCCCCAGGCTCCAGGGAGTGAGGAGTTGTACCGTACATGATGCAGCAGCCTTGGCCTACTTAATTGCCTACATGAGTAGCAAAAGAAATGGCACAATGTCAGGGGACGATTGGGTCTTGAGCTTTGGCACACTCGATAAGAATGGGCAAGGACAGACAGCCTCTCCTAATAGGTGTAGTGATGGCCTTAGTCAAAACAGCAACCATATGCAGTGCCCATTCTTCAAGAAAAGATAATACTCCCATTATGTGTAAGAATGTGTTGAGTTTGAGATGTTTTTAGGACATCTAGAGAGCTACTTTCCAAGAACTAGTGAGAAGAGTTGGGGGAGAGGGTGAAGACACATAAAGAAATGGTCAGTAAGTAGTTAAAGCCACAGCTAAGGTAAAACTGAGTAACATTCTCTTTCTTTTTAATCAATTAAATCCATAGAGAAATTAACCCCAGTTGCCCCTCTTTCTGTGTGTATTTTCTAAATATCTTTGAAGGCCCAACCTACCATGATCTCTAGCACAGCTCTTGAGACAAGAGTTGTAACACTGATATTAGTAATTGACTGTTAAAATGAAAGACTAAAGCCCCCCCCCAAAATGACCCTTTTGTTAAATGTTTTCCCAGATCATTCCAGTTCCTCATCTGAATTCCTATAGTACTTTCTTGTTTGACTGTTCATTAGGCCCCGTGTGTGTGAAACCTTTTGCAACTCATTTTTTTTCCTACTTGGTTTTACTGGCTTAGAAGCTATTTAAAGACAAGGCTACTAAGTACACATCTTTTTATTCCCCACAGCTTTTAGCAAACTGCCTTGTCTCAGATTAGCACTAAATAAGCCATTCATTTTGACACAAGCAGGCAGAGATTTAACATATTTTGTGTTTTTGTCTATGTTCCCCCAAAAGGAAAACATCCAATAAATGGCTTTCAAATTTGAACATTTAGTACATGTCCATCACAACACTCATTTCATTGCATTTCCTTGCATATATTACCTTATTTAATGACATCAAATCACAACAGACCAAAAAGGCTGGCATTATTATATCCATTGAACAGATGAGGACACTGAGACTTGGAAAGCTTATATAACCTGCAGAGAACCACAAAGACTGAATCACAGAGCTGGGTTTTGTACCATTGTATACCCTATTCCTAAGCCTGTAGTAACCACAAGCATACCCTCTTGACCTTGCTTATGCTCCTGCTTTCTCTTCGAAAGACCTAGCTCTTACCATCATTAATTCTGGAATCTAGATTTCAAGAACAGGCTATCTCTTTGCAGGCTAACAGGTTTCCAGGCCATAGCCACTGAGCAGGCCTGGTGTGCAGTAAAGGTTAAGGAAGTGGGTGCCACAGGTATGAGGGAAATTGTTGGCCTTGTTCCATATGTGGGCTCTGCCTAGCTCATCCCACAGGCAAGATACTGATGCATCTGCTCTCCCAAGGATGAAGGGGCTGAGGCTGATCAAGATAGATCCAATCCACTCTCTTCTCTTGACAGAGGAAGAACCTGGGCTTGCCTAGCTCATGCTTCTATCAGCACAAGATTATTATTAGTAGTAAATAGGCTTTTATCTACCAAGTCTTCTGAAATATGCATCACCTGTTGAATAATAAATTTAAAGTAAAAGGAGAATCCTGTTTCTTGGCATTGTGATTGACTCAGCACAGAATTAGTGTCTTGGATAAATAATGATATTTCCCATGTATCGGGCTTCAATTTTTGGCCAGTACCATTCTACATGTTCTGAAGGGATTATCTATCTTATAATTGCAATAACTCAATGTATGACAAAGCAGAGGAGGAGAAGTTAAGTACATTCTCTAAAGGCACACATCTGGTAAGACGGTAGAATTGAACTTTCATCTCAGAAGGTCTGACTTCACCATTTTTAACTACTACTTTATATTGGTTTTATATTGGCCTGGGATTTCTTTACATAAAGTAGGTACTCATAAATGAGTTTTGTTGTTGGTCATAGCATTGACTCACAAGATGCCAAGGAAGAAAGCCATTCCAACCTCATATTCCTGGAATGTAATTGTATCTCAATAGATTTCTAATCTAGTTTAGATCCTGTCAAATCTACAGTGAAAGAAAAAGTGACGTTGAATGCATCTACTTTTATACCTGCTCCCACCAGCTTAGTCCAAAATATCCTTTCCATAATTACACATATGTCTTTCTTGCAAAGCATGTAAATGCCCAAATAACCTGAGTGGAGTTTCATTTTCCATGGCAGTTTCCTTCTAGCCATAATAGGCCAGCTGGCAAATATCTCCAAAACATAGTTAAAAACTGTATTTTTATCTGTAATAGAAATGTCACTTGTCCTAGTATCCCCTTAAGCAGCAGGAGGGGGAGAGTGAGAGTGAGAGAGAGATCTATTTTGTGTGATTCTGCTTTTAAAATGCATGGCACTTTGTCCCTTTCAAACAAATGTTTCAATCTTTGAGGAGTTTTTGGATCCTGTGCCCAAGATTTTTTTTTGTAATCACTTGCAAGTTTCTCTATAGTCTTGGCTTATTTGGAATTCAGAGTCCTATTTAAAAAAAAAAAAAAAGGAAAAAAATAGAAATAGGCTTTTTTATCCTGTTTTTCTCTGGAAGGTCAAAGGCCATTCCTCTCATCAATTCATGTAGCTCTGCAGGACCCCAGACGAGAGGCCTTGAAACCCAGCTCTGTCAATGGATGAGCCCTGCAAAGGAAAGGTTTTCTGACTTAACAAAGGCTCCCTAGCAAGAACAAACTGGAAAGAGCTGTTCCCATGTTCTTGGTGTCAATCCACTGTGTCAGGTCAGTCTTGGAATTGAGGACTGAGGAAATCTTGATGACTCCAAAGAATGACAGAGAGAGATAGAATGGCCAAGGGAGTTAGACTTCTCTGCAGGCCCTGTGGTATAAGTTACCGCTTTAACTGCTTCATCTTCTGGTCTCTGAAACAATCAGTCTCCTGTGTCCTTCCCCTGGGTCCGATTCGCTCTGAAGTTTGCTTCAATAAGCCTTCCCTTGACCATCCCTTTTCCCCAGACAGGCACTGCTCACTCTCTAAATCTCAGCTCAGTCATGGATTTATCCTATTTGTCACCTTCTCCTCTGAGTCAGTTACTAATCTAGACACAGTGGATACAGCCAGGAGCAGAAATAAGGAAAAGAAAATCAGTATTGGATTAAGCAACATACACCTATTTCCAGGGTTCAGAAGTGCTGTGAAGAAAAAAAGGAAGCAAGATAAGGCAACAAATACGAGCAAAATAGGGGATTATTTTGCTTAGGGTGCTCAAGAAAGGTTTCCCCGGGGGCGCCTGAGTGGCTTGGTCGGTTAAGCGTCCGACTTCGACTCAGGTCATGATCTCACGGTCCGTGGGTTCGAGCCCCGCGTCGGGCTCTGTGCTGACAGCTCGGAGCCTGGAGCCTGTTTCAGATTCTGTGTCTCCCTCTCTCTCTGCTCCTCCCCTGTTCATGCTCTGTCTCTCTCTGTCTCAAAAATAAATAAACGTTAAAAACAAACAAAAAAAAAATTAAAAAAAAAAAAAAAAAGAAAGGTTTCTCGAATACTGTGGCAAAAGAACTGAGGCCTGCAGAATGTGAGGCTGGGGCAGGCCCATATTTGAGAGAAAAGCATTTTGGGCAGAGGGAACAACAATGACAAAGACACTCGGGTAAGAGGGCATGAGAACTACAAGAAGGAGAATGTGGCTGGAGGGAAGGGCATGGTGGAGGGAGATATCGAATTGGTAAGTTCAAGCAGTAGTTGGGGCCAGATTGTAAAGAGGCCTGTAGGCCATGATAAGGCTTTGGTATTTTATACTGACTGAGGTGGGAATCCAGTGGCAATTTTTGAGGAGAGATGTGATATGATAGGACCTTTGGCTTAAGACACTGGGGCAGATCAGTTGACCATGGAGTATGTAACCATGGGTCCTCAAGGAGTGATAACAGGTAGGTAGACAGTAGTGACAGTGAGGTGTGACAGTAATGCGATACTTCAGGTGAGAGAGGATAATTGAATCCATAGTGGTAGTGGCAGAGTTAGTATTAAGTGATTGCATTTTGTGATACATTGTGAAGTTAGTCTCTGCAATAATCAAGGTTTTCATGTGGGATAAGAAAGGGAGAGAATTAAGAGTTTATTTTTTTTTCAAGTTAGACATCAAACTTTATTTATTTATTCTTTTTAATTTTATCTTTTTTTAAAAATTATATCCAAATTAGCATATAGTACAACAATGATTTCAGGAGTAGATTCCTTAATGCTCCTTACCCATTTAGCCCATCCCCCCTCCCACGACCCTCCAGCAACCCTCTGTTGGTTCTCCAAATTTAAGCGTCTCTTCTGTTTTGTCCCCCTCCCTGTTTTTATATTTTTGCTTCCCTTCCTTTGTGTTCATCTGTTTTGTCTCTTAAAGTCCTCATATGAGTGAAGTCATATGATTTTTGTCTTTCTCTAATTTAACGTCGCATAATAGCCTCCAGTTCCATCCACGTAGTTGTAATGACAAAGAATTACTTTAAAGTTTGGGGTCTGAGAAAATTAAGACAAAGTTGACCCTGCCATTTATTGAAAGAGCAAGAATATCAGTGGAGATGATTTTAGGTGAAAAATCAAAATTTTGCTAAAACTATGAAGTTTGAAATGCCTATATCAAATGGAGAACATCCCCTTGGTTTCTCTTACTATTGAATAAGGTTATATACGGACAAGGTTGGAGCAAATGTTATCAACTCATGACTTTCAAACAGGTCTTCTCTAGGAGTTTCCAAACCTGGCTTCTCACAGACACAGAAGAAGACTTGTTTCTATTCCTTTTTCAACAATGTGTCTCTACTTAAGAAACCACTTTTGATTAAATTTGTATCAGCAGCCCCAACCAAGATCATCACAAGCATGGCACTTCTCTAGAAGGATTACTGAGACTCTGCACATAGTTTTCATGGCCAAGATACATTGATTGCAACAGCCTAGTAAGAATACACAACTGGGTCAGTAAGGGGAAAAATAGATCCCCTTCATGTGAAGACTTCTTTGGTTCTCCCTAAAGAG
Organism: Panthera uncia; assembly: GCF_023721935.1. Classification (NCBI taxonomy): domain Eukaryota; kingdom Metazoa; phylum Chordata; class Mammalia; order Carnivora; family Felidae; genus Panthera; species Panthera uncia. Next base: position 63,147,440 of record NC_064818.1, on the reverse strand, counting down.
ACCACAGAGAACACATACTCCTCCGAATTTTGGAATGGAGAAGATAACACACACACAGTTCTTCTGCCGAGGGATGACTATTGGAAATTCAGGGGCCAGGATTTTCATTAGGGAGTAGCTACATAGACATGATGGCTGGCCATGGCTATCATGCTTCAGACTCTTGGAAGGAAATCAGGTGATTGTGACTGGTATACCTGGCAGGCAAAATATTCTTATCACTTAGAGAACTTGACAAAACCCAAATACCCAGACACCAGTCAAAGGGCAACATGTACACAGATCTTTCCAAAGATTAGGCATGCTGTATTAATTCTTTCCTGTCAATTAGAGGTTACAGCATAAGTGCAGATATCCTAAGATATGGAGTGAGACTTAGCAATCTGTGTGTGTGTGTGTGTGTGTGTGTGTGTGTGTTTTGTTTTTGTTTTTGTTTTTTTAAGATTTATAGCTAAGTTTGATGATCACCCAGGTCTGAGAACCATCACTTGTAGTTCATTGCGGCTCAGGTACATAAAGCTACTTTTCCAGTGAAAACATAGCAGCAGGCATGGAAGAGGAAATTGGACACCCTCTCTGTCAATAATTAACTGAGGTTTTAGGCGAATCACTCACCACTCTTTCTTTATCTGTAAATGAATAGAGATAGATTTAAATCATCTCCACAGCCCCTTCAGCTCTAATATTCTTTGATGTAGGTCAGACAAAGCAGTATGAAATGGAAAGATATAGCATCTTGCCCAATGCCCTTCCCCACTCCGTCTCCTCACCTTACTTGAAATCCAGAAAGCAAAGTCTATTGTCTCCCCTGTATTTCTTGAGGGATGCTGGAGCTGAGGCATGCTATAATATCAAGAGAAGCAAAGACTGCTTTTAACAGAATTCTTCTGTACATTAATGTCACAAGTGACAAGACAATTTTATAGGAGAAGGAAGAAATGTACTTGTGTTGTGGGAATGGAAGGGGGAAATAAAAACTTGAGACACAAGGGCCTTTAGGAAATTTTAAAGACAAGTCTACCCTAAGACAAGACAACGCTACTGATAAATCTAGATTCCTGGGCAGTAGAGTGCTCTTTAGCATATTTTCTGTCGGTAATCTTTGATGGTCTCTATGAGAAAACTGTGCCTGCATGTTACCTGCAGTAACCAAGATGGATTAAGAAACTAAAGTTTGTAACTCTGTCACAGAATTAAGAGATCTTGATGACAACTCTTGCTTTTTTGTTTGTTTTTGTATTTTGTTTTGTTTTTTACATTTTAGGTTACAGAGGGGTTGAGTGGGTCTAGGTGCTACAACAAGGTATAGATCGAGACTAATAAAAAGGATAACACCTGACATGTATTAAACCCATAATAAAAGAGCAGATCATTAATAATAATACATGATAAAGTCAGGTTCTCTTAGAATTATCAGCTTTAAGGAAACACACTCCTCCTTAATTTATCATCTTTCTTTAACCATCTCAAAATTCTTGTCTCCTGAACTGTATCCATATGTAAGCCTATAATAATGTCCCATCATTGGGGCGCCTGGGTGGCTCAGTCGGTTAAGCGGCCGACTTCGGCTCAGGTCACGATCTCGTGGTCCGTGGGTTCGAGCCCGTGTCGGGCTCTGGGCTGATGGTTCAGAGCCTGGAGCCTTCTTCCGATTCTGTGTCTCCCTCTCTCTCTGCCCCTCCCCTGTTCATGCTCTGTCTCTCCCTGTCTCAAAAATAAATTAAAAAAAAAAATGTCCCATCATGATAAACATGATACCATCTCAAACTTTTCACCTCCTATTCACTGCACACCTACTATAAAATGAGATTTCTCCCCAACTACTTCCAGGAATACTGCTCTCATTGAGTCTATCAACAACCTCCATGTTGCTTGATCCTGCACAGTTTCTATCTCACTCAGTCTTTTGACCACATCGACAGAGTTGACCATTATTATCGCTGACTTCCTTTTATTTTATTTTTTTTAATATTAACATTTTACTTATTTTTGAGAGAGAGTGGGGGAGAGGCAGAGAGAGAGGGAGTCACAGAATCTGAAGCAGTCTCCAGCCTCCCCGAGCTGTCAGCACAGAGCCGATGCAGGGCTCGAACTCATGGACTGTGAGATCATGACCTGAGCCAAAGTCAGCAGCTTCACTGACCGAGCCACCCAGGTGCCCCATATTATCGTTAACTTCTGAGATTTTTCTACTCACCCAATTCTATAACTCCTGGCAAATCCTCCAGTTACACACACACACACATGTGTGTGCATGAACACACTTGTGTGTAAAGAGTAGGGACAATATGCACAAGAGTAAATGATACTTGAGCCCAATGCATTTGCATATATGCATCACATACTTGTGTAAATACCATCCTGATAAAGAAACAAAATATTGTCAGAAGGTTCCCTTCTGTCACCTCCCAGTCAATATACTCCTTCTCAAAGAATTCAGTGCTATTCTGACTTGTATAAACCTGTACTGCAGGGCTCCCAATAGCAGCAAGAGGTAGCAAGGACACTGACAAGCAGTTGGCATGCTTCTGTGTGAGAAACGTTTTTGTTTTTAATACCCACTGGCCAAATTACGTAACATGAGCAGACCTACATTAAGAGCAGAGCAAGAGTCTCCACTTTTTGTTGAGAGGATCTGTAAAGTCAGTCATTACAAAAGGATGCCCCTGCTCTGCTAAATCAGAGCGAGAGGGGGAGATGTGTCCATATATCACCTCCCCATTTACCACAACTCCACTGTGAGGTGAATTACATCATGACAGGGAACAAGCCTGCTATTTTCCAACATGTCTCTAGAACCAAGTCCACTGACTGTATCATAGATACTGATATATGTTTTCAAAAGGAATGAATGACTAATGTTGATAAGTTTTTAGGTCCATATTTTATAACTCCCATTTTAGGTGTAGAAAACAGCCCTAGATCATGGTCATTGTAGATTTGCAGAAGGAAGAAAGCAGGGTAGGGCACAGGTTACAAACGTGTGACTATTACAGATTACGCTGAAGTGACAACCTTTGCCCAAATCCCCATGTTCCAAGCCAAGGAAAGATCTGCATTTCTTTGTTCTTTCAAAAGCTCTGCTTCTGTTTGGTTTGCTTGTTAGTCTTCTGCTGGAGAGATTGTTTATTGTAATTGACAATAATTATTGTCAATTAATTATTGAATATTAATTATATTCAATAACAAGGCTAATGATAACAACTGATATTGAGTGCTTCCAATGTGGCAGGAACTATGCTACACATCTTTAGTTATTACATTTAATTCTCATTTTTATGTAGAAATATTTTTATTCCCATTGCACAGTCTAGGATCCTGAGACACAGAAAAATTTAGTGACATTTCAAGGTATCAAAAAAAAAAGTAGCAGAACTGGAACTCAAACACAAGACTGTCTGATTCCAAGTTCATTATTCTAGAGTTAAAAATTTAGTGGAATTTATCTACAGAAATAGATTCTTAGGGTTATACCCAATTTTAAATGTCACCTGGTTCAGCATCCAAAGTTTGAAACTTCTCTTCAATATACCTGAAAAGCACTCACTTGTTTATTTCTGTAATCCCTCCAGTAATAAGATAGCTTATGGATTTATTAGAAAGCCCATGACATTTCTAGGATATATAATCATAATGAAGTTGAAACCTAATGGATTATCTTGAACTTTTAGGCATGCTAGTATTATAATCAACCATCTCATTGCCAGTAAGTTGGTAACAAACACAAGAACCTCATGGAGGCTGGGTTGACAGTGCATTCATTTTGTTCCTGGCAAAGCTGGATTGGAGAATTGTTTATGGCTTCCTATCTCAGACCTTGATTTAAATTGACCTGCCAGAGCAGAAATGAGGAGTCTGAGAATGGGAGACTTAATTTGTTGGAAGGAGGGAAAAAGAGCAAAAGGATCTGGTCATGTGAAGCTCTGTAATATGGGGCAAATGTTCAACATTTAAGAGAGAAAGAAATAGTTTGTCAGATGCACCCCCATTCCCAGTATTTCCATTCAGTAGCCATGCCTTCCTGTGGGAGATAATTCAACTGATGCCAGATTCTCCCCCAATACTTCTCAGATTAGGAAATTCCTCTTTTAGGAGGAACAGAGAGGGAGGGAATTTGCAAATGAAATGAAAATACTCCCTCAGAAATGGCATATTTGGAATGTGCATGTGTACCTGTGCACATGTGTATATGTACACAGGTGTGGGTCAAGGAAGCTGAAACAAATATATCCTCAGGGAATCATGGAGAATTAAGTGGAAAGTAAGTGCCCCACCCCCACCCCAACAGATACTCACATATCACATGGGAAGCGGTAGGGTTCTTCTTGCTTAGCAAAGTTGAAGTAAATGATGGTGGAAAAAAAGAGAAATTAAGGGTATTTTTTTTGTTTATTTATTTATTTGGGGGGGGGGTGGTAGTAGAGACAGAGGGAGAGAGAATCCCAAGCAAGCTCCACTCTGTCAGTGCAGAGCTTGATGTGGGCCTCGAATTCACAAACCATGAGATAATGATCTGAGATGAAATCAGACCATTAACCAACTGAGCCACCCAGGCACTCCAAAGGGTGGTATTTTTTCAGATAAATTTTATTCCAGATTTTTCACAGAACATTTTCCCAGTAGTTTGTTCCTTAAGAAAAGGGTTTATTCTCCACCTCCCCTTCTTTGGGCCTAGAATTCTGGGGAATGAACTTATCCTCCTGTTTAGAAATCTGTAAGACCCATTAATCTACGAAACTGTACGGCAAATTCAACAACTAAAACAAAGAAAAGACTACATATCAGTCACCCATCCCCCCATATAACATTTTTATTAGTCTGTAGAACTAGTGTCTGTGAAAACAGAAGTTACCACTTACCATTCTTCACGTTGTACACTGCGCAAGTCAAGAGGATGCCTTTCACCTTGTTGTTCTCCTAGATTTGTGTAGCCTTTATTTCAATTTCCCGGCAGATGGCGATAACGTTTCTTAAGAAAGGGATGTCTTTTCTACTTTCTTTCTCCCCCCCCCACCCCCAATTCACCTGAATTCACCTTTTATTGGAGCTAAGAGAATATCACCATGCATCTCAGAGTTATGCTTTCCACAGGCACTAGAAGAAATAGTGCGATCCAATACACGGTTCCTTTAAGGTAGTAAGCTGAGTTGTACTCCTTCAGGGTTTTTAAAAAACATAAAATTGGTGTTCCACAAAACATTAAATTCATTTTCCCTCAGATATCCAATACCTTCAAGTGGAGACACATTTTTCCCCCTCTTCAGAACTCAATAAAACCAGCCGGCAAACAGATGGGTTTTATCTCTGACCTGGGACAATGAGCCATGCCAAACACCAGAGTTCTTTCCCCCAAAGCAGCAACATTCATGGGCTTGATTAGTTTTAGTGATTCCAGTTACCTGTGGATTTGTAGAAGTCACCTGTGGCAGCGATTAGCCAGTGAGCTAGTCGATAGGGTGTCCTGTTTCCAATTCAGCCTTTGTGACATAGGCAATGTTGGCATATCAATGGCTTTCTGCTTCCATGTCCTCATATGGGAAATGGATCATGGTGATCATGTCTGTCATTCCTGCCTTTCATAATTGTGGAGCTGAACTGTACTCAATTTATTAAAAAAAAAAAATATATATATATATATATATATATATATATATATGAAATGACATTATCAACCATAATGTACTATATAAAATATAAAAGTTTCTAAAATTTCCGTTTTCTCTTTAAGGCAAAGATCACAAGCTCTAGTCTCCAAAGGACCAGTTAGGTAGTTTTATCAGCTATTACACTATTGACGATCAACTTTGAACACACCTTTCTTTACACCATTTAGGGACGTCAGGGTCTAAAAACCAAATTCGGGCTTAGCCAGCTACAGGAAACTGGCTACAGAGTGCGCTACAGGGAGGTTGGGGGACCAGAAGAGACGGGAAGCATTTGCCCCTCTCTGTTTTGTTTCCTTTTTCTCTTTGATTCCAGTTCCTCTTTTCATTCTGTTCCTACTTTGGATTGCTCTTTCTATCACTGTGAGCAAAACATTTCACCACTCCCAGTAAAAGCTGTACATTCCAGAACTAGCAGTTTATCCTAGGGTGCCAGCTGTCCAACCCTTGCAGGTTAAGCTTTACGGTGCTTTTTCAAAGACAGCCACCCCATCTGATACCCTTTTCTGCAAAAGCCCAAATACCTCTCAGAGTGTTGCTTCTCAGAGGTTTTTTTCCGCTCCGGAGACCTCCACGTTTTACCAGGTACAACCACTCCCCGTTTTTCTCCCAACTCCAGAGATGGCACCTGCTTCTTAAAATTGTATGGGTTCCCTTGCCTCACTGGCTCCTGATACAGAAACAGAAATTAAGTAGGTTTGGTATAACTGTTTTTTTTACACATTTACTCCAATTTGCATAGTGAACATGTAATAGTTTCCACTTCCACAGATTTATGTTCCTTTCTTTATTTCTTCCTTTTTTTTTAAATTGAAACATGCAATTCTCTTGCACTGATTTAATTTACTCATGTCTGCTAAATGTATGTATCAATATTTCGCGTTTTCATTAACATTATTGGGAAATTTGACCACAATTGCAATGAAAAAGACAACTCACTGAACTCAGTATTGATGGGAAGTAGGGAGAGTTGGGGGGAGTGACAAAGTGGAGAGGACATACTAAAATTGAGACTTGATGACTCCTGCTGATAGAGTTACAAGGGAGGAACGTGAGCCCAGTATCACTAGATCCCCAAATTCTTCGTGAGACAACAGAAATCCAAAGTTCTGTGTCCTGAATATAAATGCTCATAACTTACTGGAAAAGCGCGTTAAGTATTATGCTGGCTAACATTGTGCAGGCCACACGATAGCCATCAGCAGGTCAGAGCTGGCTCCATAGTTGTCAAAGTTGCATCCAATACTGTTCCTATAAGCCACATTTCCATGCATATACTCTTAGTCTTGGAAAATTACTTTGCAGCAGAAGAACATACACCCTGCAGCCAAGAAGAAAAGCCCAGTTATTAATGGAAGACTTTGATCACATAATCATGATTTTAGAAAGTCCTATTAAGAAGTAAGTGCTCTTTATTACTGAGACAATTTAGGAAAGAGTGGATGTTGAAAGGTTTTGAGGAATAGAGGCTAGCTTGGAAAGAAAACCTTCTAAATTAGCTTTTAAAATCACTTGAATATAATTGACATTTCTATCCAAAATAGAAACCTCAAAATAGTACTGGCAAGTTCCAGCCCCATGAATGATATTAGCTGTTATGTGTATAGAGCAACTGCTGTTCACTAGGGGTCCTCTGGAAAGTTTTGGAAAATGTTGATTGTGGGTTATCATTTTTCAGTAGCATATGATTTTGGAACTTTTTAATGGTAGATAATTGGGCCAAATTTGTAGTTGGAGATACTCTTGCACATGATGGTGGATTGTGAACACAGTTTTTACAGTGGGAAGATTCCAGTTTTAGTTTACAATCAGTTAATTTGCCAATGAGTCATTCACTTAATAGGACTAGCTGTTAGTTGATTGAGAAGCCATGAGGATTTTCCTAATTCCTCTCGTTTTTTGCTCAACCTGTTTCAATTACCTTTATTCCTTCCTATCTTACCCCACTTCCAGCTGTCAGAGTTTCTGAATTTTCACTTCCTACCTACCTGGATAACTTTTTTTTTTTTTTTTAAGATATGTATATATTTAGAACACTTAGATTCACAGCAAAAAGTATAGCAATTTCCCAGAGATTGATGAACTTACACTGACACATAAAAATAACCCAAAGTCTACAGTTTAGAGTTCACTCTGGTTATATATCCTATGGGCTTAGATGAATGTATAATGACATGTATCCATCATTATAGTATATTACAGAGCATTTTCATCGCCCTAAAAATCTTCTGTACTCTCCCTATTCAACTATCCCCTCAACTCCAGCCCCGGGAATCCACTGATCTTTTTACTCTCTCCATAGTTGTACCTTTATCAGAATGCCATTTAATTGGAATCATAAGGTATGTAGGCATTTTAGATTGGCTTCTTTTGCTTATTAATGTGCATTTAAGTTTGCTCCATGTCTTTTCATGGCTTGGTAGCTCATTTTTTTTGTAGCGCTGAATTTTCTATTGTCTGGATGTTTCATAGTTTATTTGTCCATTCACCTACAGGACATCTCAATTGCTTCCAAGCTTGGGCAATTATGAGTAAAGCTGATATAAATAACCATGTGCAGGCTTTTGTACCGACATGAGTTTTCCACTCCTTTGGGTAAAATACCAATGAGTTGCAATTGCTGAATCATATAATAAGAGTATGTTTAGTTTTGTAAGAAATGGCCAAACCAGGGCACCTGGGTGGCTCAGCTGGTTAAGTGTCCAACTCTTGATATCTGCTCAGGTCATGATCTCCCAGTCTGTGAGATCAAGCCCCACATTGGGCTCTGCACTGACAGTGGGGAGACTGCTTGGGATTCTCCCTCTCTCTCTCTGACACTCCCCTGCCTGATCTCTCCCTGTCTCAAACAAATACACATTAAAAAAAAAATTACAACTACGTGGACAGAACTGAAGGGTATTATGCTAAATGAAGTTAGTCAGAGAAAGACAAAAATCATATGACTTCACTCATATGAGGACTTTAAGAGACAAAATAGATGAACATAAAGGAAGGGAAACAAAAATAATATAAAAACAGGGAGAGGGACAAAACAGAAGAGACTCATAAATATGGAGAACAAACAGAGTTGCTGGAGGGTTTGTGGGAGGGGGGATGGGCTAAATGGGTAAGGGGCATTAAGGAATCTACTGAAATCATTGCTTCCTATATACTAACTAATTTGGATGTAAATTTTAAAAAATAAAAAAGTTAAAAAAAAAAAAAAAAGAAAAAGAAATGGACACACTGTCTTCCAAAATGGCTGAACCATTTTAAATTCCCACCAGCCATGAATGAATGTTCCTGTTGTTCCACATCGTTGCTCAGCTGGTGATGTTGTTGCTATTCTGGATTTTAGACATTCTGTTATGTATGCTGTGAAATCTCCTTATTTTAATTTTTATTTCCCTGGTGGCTTATGCCCCAAAAAAGCATCTTTACATAGGATTTTTTGGCCACTTTTGTGTAGATCTTCTTTGATGAAGTCTCTGTTAAGATCTTTAGCCCATTTTTTTTTTAATCAGTTGTTCGTTTTCTTGTTGAGTTTTAAAGTGTTTTTGTATATTTTGGTTACCAGTCTTTATCAGAGGTGTCTTGAAAATCTTTTCTCCCAGTCTGTGGCTTGTCTTCTCATTCTCTTTACTGTCTTTTGTGGAGCAGAAGTTTTTAATTTTAATGAAGTTCAGCTTATCAATTATTTCTTTCATGGATCATGCTTTTGGTGTCATACCTAAAAAGTTAACACTATACCCAAGGGCATCTACATTTTCTCTATATGTTACCTTCTAGGCGTTTAATAATTTTGTATTTTAAATGTTTTCTATGATTCATTTTGAAGTAATTTCTGTGAGGAGTGTAATGTCTGTGTCCAGACTGTTTTGTTTTGTTTTTGCGTGTCAGATATCCATTTCTTTCTAGGACCATTTTGTTGAAAAGACTTTATTTGCTTCATCTCTTAGTCTTTGCTCCTTTGTCAAATATCAGCTGACTATATTTGGGTCCATTTCTGGGCTCTCAGTTATATTATTGTTTTATTTGTGTGTTCTTTCACTAATACCACATTTTCTGGATTACTGCAGCTTTTTAAAATTTATTTTGAGAGAGAGAGAGTGTGCACACTTGCTGGGGAGGGGCAGAGAGAGAGAGAGGGAGAAAAAGAAAATCCCAAGCAGTCTGAGCCCTGTCAGTTCAGAGCCTGATGCAGGGCTCGAACTCGAGAACAGTGAGATCATGCCCTGAGCCAAAATCAGGAGTCAGACACTTAACTGACAGAGTCACCCAGATGCCCCCATTACTGCAGCTTTATAGTAAGTCGTGACAGTGCCAGTCTTTCAAGTGCCACGCTTGTCTTTTCCTTTAATATTGTGTTGGCTACTTTATATCTTTTACCTCTCCAAATGATATATAACCTTTACTAAATTTCTTCATCGATTTATTTTTTTTTACATTTATTTATTTTTGAGAGAAGAGAGAAAGAACATGAGCGGGGGAGGGGCAGAGAGAGAAAGAGAGCGAGAGCTAGAGAGAGAGAGAGAGAGAGAGAGAGAGAGAATGAATCAGAAGCAGGCTCCAGGCTCCGAACTGTCAGCACAGAGCCCTACAGCTCAAACCATGAACCATGAGATCATGACCCGAAGTCGGCCGCTTAACCGACTGAGCCACCCAGGCGCCCCTTCATAGATTTTTTTTTAAAAACTAATGTTTCTTTTTTCTTCTCTTCCCTCAGTAAGCTCTTTGTGTAGTTGGTCTCCATTATTCCATAGTTCTTCTTTCTTCTAAGAATCCTTCAAGAGAGACTCTCCTACTACCTCTGCTTAAATACTGTATTTTCAAGGTTCAATATTCAGCCTTTTTCCTTCTTTCCCCGTATCTATATCCTGGACAATTTTATCTACACTCTTTAATTATAGTCTATGTTATAATAGATCCTGTAGTATAGATTTGGTTGCAAGCTCTTTCTCAGTTTCAGACAAACCACTTTATAAGACTGTTGGGCTTGCCAAACTGGCTGTCAAATGGCACTCCACCTCAAAATCATCACAATAGATGCTATTGTTCTTTTCTTTCCCTTTGTCCTTAGGTTTCTATCATATCTCCTAGAGTTAAAGCCATTAAGCCTGGCCATTCATAAAGCCATTAAGCCTCTCTCTTATCTCTTTATCTCTCTTAGCCAGTCAATCCCCACACCTACTCTTCTCTTACCTGGTAGTGTTTTTCAAGTCTTTCTAATTTTTCCCCATTTCCAGAACCACTATTATCTCAGTTGAGGCCTAAAATCTTCTCTTAACTATACTTCTTCTGCAAGCTGTGAGCAAACCATTCAGGCTCAAGTCAACCCATTGTCCACATTGTGGACAAATTTTACCATAGCACAGTAACAATCTACTTTTCAACTTCCAAAACATGCATCGGCTTAGTTTATAAGTATTTTGTCATCTGGCCTGTGATCCACTCTATAGCTTTCTTTGTGTTTCTCTTTGTGCTACTCCCATGTTCCTAAAGGATCATTTTTATTTCACTAAACTTGCTTCAATCTTGATCTTTGCAGGCCATTCTCAACCTGTCTCCTTTTCTTTTATTATGTAGTAAGTATTCTCTTCTAACCTCCTTTCCTTTTATTCAGTGTTGAATTTGTCTATTTTACTTGCTGGTTTCTCCATTAGACAAAGGAGAATATGAAGATCATGACCCACATATCAAATTCAGTTAGTTGGTTGATATTATATGAAGCTCTGTGTTCACTAGATTTCTGAAGATTGGTTGGACTCCCTGAAGAAAATACGACATTTATTATTATTGTCTGCTCCAAACAAGACCACAACAGATACATATTTGCATTTCTTCCACTAGAAGCAATCATTTATCTGGATATTATTGAATATCTTTGAATTATATCTGAGCACCTGTTCTATGTTAGGCACTGTGTTAAAACTGGTCTATAGCTTTTACTCTTACAATCATTGTGGAAAATAATCCACAATGTTCAAATAAGAATTAAATTGCTAAGTTATATTTTTGTATAAGGACACACAATACATAGCAAAAGCAGGATTAACCTTATATCCTCTGACTCAAATGCCTGTTTGCCTTTGAGAAATACACGCTACACCCAATGTTCATAAAATTAAATACATGGGTGGAAGTGTTTGATACATTTCCAGCCTTGTGCTGGATGTTGTAAGGATAAGGATATGACTGAAAATACTGTTCTTGCCCTTAGGAAGTTTATGTGAATATGACAGAAAGTATGAAGTAACAGAAAAATTAAGGACTAGACCTTATTCTTATCTTTGCTTGTTTGGGAAAAGCAAATGAAAAAAAGGAAGAGGAGGAATTTTATAATGGCAAGTCTGTAATGATGGTGGTATAAATGTAGATGCTATGAAGTCTCTCATGGAGAGCTGATTACTCCTTACAAAGATAAATTTCATTCTTCTTTAGAAAAACAGACTACCTTATGTCCATCAGGCCCTGCTATTTTTGGCATCCTTTAGCTTTCTTGAGGGAAGTTAGAATTGATGATGCCCTTATTATTGGAGCTACAATTAGGTGGTGAGAATTATCACCTTTCCCAAGCACAAAATGCCAGGTAAAACACTGGAAAGCACCTTGACTCAAAGCCATCCAGGTACTGATGGAAAGTTTTGTCCTACTGACCCACTGACACACCCAGGCTTATTAATTTTATAATCTTGTGCAAGTAACATGTTTGTGCCATCCATAAAATGAGAATGATAATTGTGACTTTCCAGGAGTTTCACACTGTGATGAAATGAAATAATGCACACAAAGTGCCTGATATGAGGTAGGCGATATAAAATGTTGAGTGTGATGGTGGCAGCAATGATACCGATGGTGGTAATGACAACAATGACAAGAGGATGATGATGATGCTACAGGTGACTTTGGTGAGGAGGCAGACCTGGGATCTCACAGTTTTGTGTTCCAATATAGCACCTGAGGCTTGATGAGTCTCTCCAAGCTTATGTGGCCTCCACTTTCTCTAGGACTTAACTTCTGCTTGATGTATTCACATGCTCAGGGTAACAACCACACTTTGAATTTTATAATGTTTGGCAGTTCAGATATTTTCTTATTAAATCAATATACAGAACAGACTTGAAAGAAATCCTGGCATGTAGTAAGTCCTATGTAAATGTTAGCTGTTATTAGTATTAATGTTTTTATCAATACTTGTTAGTTCATTTAATTTATACATCAATACCCTGGGAAGAGACAGAGGACTTTTTAATTCCCAATACACAGACTAAGATACCAAATCTCAGAAAAGTCTAGTGATTGCCAGCACTTAGCTCTGTGCTCAAGGGCAAGGAACTTCTACGCTTAAGATTACTTCTCCTAGCACATGTGCATGGCTGCTCCCATGGCAGGTGCTTGGTCAATATTGCTAAGTGCTTATGTAGCTGATTTCTAGGGGTCATAGGAAAATATTGGTTTCGAGGCCTATTCAGGTCTAAGACAAGGATAATCTTCATGTTAATGTCAAAAATAAGAATTAATAACTTGATTCAAACATTTATATACAAATAAAACAAAGGATTAATTAAGTATACATACTTTATAAACTTCACAAAAGCTGTGCTTAAAATCACAAGGTCTTGTGTATTCACCGGCCCCTCAAATATCCTCGATTGACTAATTTACTTGCTTTTGTTACCTGTGAGAAGAGTCTGAAAAGGGCCACTGATCAATACTGTACTTAGAGAATTGGACAAAGGAAGTAAATGCCCAGGCCCTTGACTGGGGCAGAAAAGACTGAACAACTCTTTGCGATTATCTCTTAAAGCAAAGTTCACTTACTGAGCAGACCTTGCTTCTTCCCCTTTTACAGGATGCAGTAAAAGGGACACAGACTTGGAAAGTAGCAAATGCTTTACCCACAGCAACTACTTGTTAATGGAAATATATTTAACCGAGGTCAAGGAAAACATTATTTAAGGTAACTTGACACAAATGATAAGGGAGCAATTGAAATTCTCTACAGGTGACCCATCTGAGACAAGCTTTGTACTAGGTGAGATGGGGAGGCTCTGTGCTATACAAATAATTCAGAGAGCTCCTATATATATATATATATATATATATATATATATATATATATTTTTTTTTTTTTTTTTTTTTTTTTTTTTTTACAACAGCCATGTCAGTGTGTGACATTACTTTCACAAATGTACCATGGTAACTTAAGCTGATAACCACTAAAGAAGCATACAGGATACTCTCTGTATTATTTTTATAATTCTTCTGTAAGTCTAAAATTTATTCAAAAGTAATATTAGAAATGTCTGCTAAATTTCCTATATTAAGTTGGTCTGAGGGTCCAGAAGATGACTGGGATAGTCGGTATTTTCATGCAAAGGTGGTAGTTAAACTGAAAGTTTCAAAAAACTAAAATACTGGTAAATAAGGTGAAACAGATGTAGGGAAGTCCATGTGTAGAAACCTAATCTTATTACCAAATAATGTTTCACAAACATCTTTTTTTAGAAAATGTTTATTTTGAGAGAGTGCATGTGCAAGCATGGGTGGGGGGGTTTGGTGCAGAGAGAGAGGGAGAGAGAGGAATCTCAAGCAGGCTCAATCCCTCGGGGAGCTTGATCTTATGAACCATGAGAGCATGACCTGAGCCAAAATCAAGAGTCAGACGCTTAACTGACTGAGCCACTCAGGCATCGCTTTCACAAACACTTTTATATGTCAATTACTAAAGGTATACATCAGTTTTGAGTTCATAGTTCCTGGAATAAAGGTACACTAATGATTTGTTGAATAATACTCAAGGTATTACCATTTTTTCTTTCTTTTATAACCGAATCTGTAGGAAACTTACAACTCTATCTCTAGCCCTTTCTTAATGTCATCATTGTACACAAGACCACTCAAGGAGACTAAGTAGATGAGAAGTAGAGAGAATCCTCAGGGGACTCTAGAGAACACCAGCATTTAAGATGGAAAGAGGGGAGCCTGAGAAAGAAGCATATTTTGAAGTCATCCTCAGCATGGTGTGAAGGGTTAATAGATGAGAATGACTTAGAAGAGTCCACTGAAGTATTGTTCAGGAAGGAAGTGTAATTCAACACATGAAGAGTTAAGTGACAAAGCTCCGATAAGTGATAGGATTTGCAGTAAGGAAGTCATCCATAGCTGTGATCAGAGCAATGCCCGGCACTGTGCTGATTACTTTACAGGGAGAATTGCTTTTAATTCAGACACAGTTTATGAGGCAGGTGATAAAATCCTCATTTTACAGATAAAAAAAACAGTAGCTTAACTAACTGACTCAGAGACACACATCTAGTTAGTGGTAAAACTCAGACTGAGACCTAGGAAAGCCAATGCTGAAAACTGCACTCTGAACAACTAAGCTCTACTGTGCCACCCACTGACACATCTAATTACTTTCAATTCAGCATTGGACATTATAGAATTTTGTGGGAGTTTTGTCCTCCAATTTTTTATAAGCACAAATATTAACTCACCAGTTGTATTCTGGAGCATTCTCAGGACTGAGACATACCATCTGCTTCTGTGTGTTCCACGAGTTTTTAGCCCCAAACAAGATACACCCATAGGTGTCCCATGAATAATTGATACTGAAGAAAAATGAGCATTTACATTGTTATTGTAAAGGCAGACCAGTCAGACTGTCCTCCAATGACACAAGTAACAGATCAAAAGAGCAATGTTAACTATTGACTATGCTCCCTGGTTCTAAGTGCTAGATCATTATGCTTCTCTAATTATTTGTGTGTGAAATATCCAAGGTTATAAGAATAGGCCACACACAGACCTTAATGTAACCATAATGGGTTAATAGCACACCCTTTATTTTCAATGCATGAAAAAGCAAACCACAAGAATTGCACCAAAGAGGGCAAACTCACATCTCTGGTGGGCAGTTCCTTTGAGCTTAGAGTCTGGAACAAACTATTATAGAAGGAGATACTTTTCATTTTCCAGTTAATAAATAAATCACCAGTTGTTTTATATTTTGAAATATCTGAACAGCATCTCAGGGCTCTGGAAGGCTTTCTTCTCTAGTTCCACTGGCATGCAAGCCATGGTGTTAATTGTGTACATAATCTCCTACATAAGCAATGGATTTTGCACCCTTCTGAAAAAGTGAGCACTACAGAAGATATCTCTTGCATAAAACTGGCTGCTACGGTTCAATTAGAGGAGAAATAAATCTTACCATCTTGATGACAGCCTGTGCAACTGAAACTACGCAATATAGCTGGCTTTGAGAAAATGGAATCTTGTATTCTTTGACAGTGTAATTATGACTCTCTGTCAGCTTATTCTACTTTTTCATAAAAATCACTTAATACTTCACAAAGATATTACTTTGGCCATCAAATATCACTTTGAGAAATGTTAATAATTTAGGAACTTCTATATTAAAAATGGCTAATTCACTAAATGCATGAGATACCATAACCTAAGAGCCCCCTCACCCCCCCCCCCCCCACACACACATCCTGAAAGTTCTGTTTTATTAGTTTGGTCCCAATGTAGGACCTTGGAGAGAGCAAGAGAGCTGCATTGAGGATCTACTGTCTGGTATTTGGAATTGGAGTGTCAACAATGCAACTGCAAAGAATTGAGGAAATTACTGTAACTACTTGTAGAAGAGTTTTTATCTCTGACAACATACTTACATGTTATTATATGATTACTTTTTACACTTAAGCCTAGAGCCTTCTTTTTAAAGACATTTCTCAATGAGTTATCGTACACTGGCAATGGGAAATTTTTAATACTTTAGTTGAATTTTTAAATGTATTTACAAAAAGTAAAACTTGCTCTCTTTGAGGTAGACTAACGTGAATTTTTACCATGACATTCGGTCTTGTGTCCACCATCACAATGAAAATACAGAGCAATTCTACCACAACCCCAAATCCTTTGTTCTGTTCGTTTATAATAAAGCCATCTCTCCATCCCAGTCCCCTGGCAACTACGGATCTGTTTTCTGTTCCTGTGGTTTGGCTTCTGCTGTTGTATGAATGGAATTATGCAGTGTACAACCTTTTGGGTCTGGATTACAATAATGCACTTGAGCTTCTTCCACATTGTATGTCATAGTTTACTATTTTGTAGTGCTGGGCACTATTCCATTGTATAGAATGCTGTAGCTGGTTAATCCTGAAAAAAACTGCATATATAATGCTATGATGGCAATGATAATAGTGACAAATGGCATCGTGTGAATGCTTATTGTGTGGTAGGCATTGGTTTAGGTCTGTCCATACACTACCTCATTAAATTTCTTCCTCTTAGGAAATAGGAAATAGCACTATTCCACTTTATAAAAGAGGAAAAGAAGGAAAGGCTATATTAAGTTGCCTCCCCAGGATTATACCATTTGTAAATGTCGTGGTCTGTATTAGAATCTGGGCAGCCTAACTTCTGACCTACCATTATAGCCACCATCATAAATTGGTTCCCAGAAATAGCTACCATCATTAAGCATTTGCCCTTGGGCCATGGACCTCATTGCATTTTGACACAAAAAAGGGTAGGTTGAGGAAAATGAGGCTTACAGAGATGATGCAACATGTACCAAATCACCCTGATAACACCCAATTTTCAACCAAACTGTGAAAACTGGATCTTGGTACTTTTAAGGGTATTTAGTTTTGATCAGTTTCTGGGTTTCAATTTCAACTTTTTATTGTTTCCTCCTATGACATTGCATTTTCAATTCATCTCAGCATGCACAGAGCCTTTTGCAGTTGGAATAACTTCTTGGGCCTTGGTACAAATCATTTCCCAACCACTAAGATTAGATAATAAAATGTATTTGGTACAAAAGAGACCTAGTCTCTATCCTGATTTCTCTCTTCCCGTGGGGAATGGAAGGGATGTACCTCCAAACTACATGGAGGTGGCATGTGGAAAATACTCCTTTTTTCACTTTAACTTCGGGGTGTTCCTCAAGAGGTTAAATCTTTATTCCAGAATAAAGATAAAATTAAAATTGGATGCTAGATTGCATATGTTATCACCTTATCATGACTTAGAAGAGTTGGAAGCAATGACCTCTAGTAGAGAGAAGTAAAGGAGGCATGTGAATTTATTTTTCAGTTGTGATTATAGGAATAGTTCTGTACTCAGCTCACATCTGTAAGTAAAAGGCCTTGACGTACTTGATGTGCTTTAATTAACACTCACTGTACTGAGGACATAAATAGTATATCAACTTTACTAAGACATAGAATAGAAAGCAAGTGTAAGATCTTAGGGTCGAAGTCATGGCCTGTTGGTAATCGTGTTTCATGGTGGAGACAGAATTACTAAAGGAAAGAATAAGAAGCAACACCCAGAAAACGCTGTGGTCTGATACTTCAAAAATGCATCTTGCACATCAAAGGAGTTCTTTGGATTTTTGATTCCTCAACAAGTTTCCATAAAAGAAACATAATCCTGCATAATCTTTCCTACCCTCCTTTCTGGATTCATTGATAGGATGCAGTTGTGGGATAAGGTGGAACGTGTGAAGTATGGAGTGTGTATCTCTTTTCTGAACAACCTTAAACGTTTTGGTCAACTTTCAAATGATTCCTAGTTGGACGTTTGGATGGCTATGATTTGGAGCCCCAGATACCTTTGGGGAAGTATATGAACTAAGCCACAAAACTGAAGATGTGTTCTGAGGTGGGGCGAGGACAAGAGCATCCTTTAATGGGCCAGGATTATGACACTGTTCTTAGGTCTTCCTATTGGTGGTAATTGTCAGCTATTTGCAAATTTCAGTTCAGTATAAGGATGATACTGTTTTTGGATAATTGGAGCTATCCAGAGTGAGGTAGCTTGTTTTGCAGACAGGGAATCGAGAAGATTCCTAAAGCTGATGGGTGAGATGACAAGGTGCAAAACAAGACCTCATACAGTTCTAAAAACAACAGCTAAGAAAGTAGTTTAAACTTTTAAAAATAGCTTTATTGAAAGAGGATTGACAACTAATAAACTACACATATTTAAAATAAATAACTTGATAAACGTATTTGGTCATCTTATCCATTAAGTGTGCAGTTCAGTGGTGTTAGTATATTACACTATTGTGCAACTGATCTCTAGAACTTTTTCATCTCACAAAACGGCAACTCTCTATCCATTAAACAACACTCCATTTCTCCTTCCCCTAACCCCTGTAATCACCAACCTATTTTCTGTTTCTATGAATTGGACCACTTTAAATGCCTCATATAAGTGGCATCTTACATATTTGTGTTTTTGTAACTGGCTTAGTTCACTTAAGGTAATGCCCTAGGGGTATATGCATTTTGTAACATGTGACAGGATTTCCTTCCTTGTTGAGACTGGGTGGTATGAGAGAGAGAGAGAGAGAGAGTGTGTGTGTGTGTTTTGTTTATCCATGTATCTACTGATGGACACTTGAGTTGTTTCCCTATCTTGCCTATTATGGAGTAATACTTCTATGAATATGGGTGTGTAAATATCTCATTCAAATCCTGCTTTCAATTATTTTGGGTATATATGCAGAAGTGAGATTTCTAGAGCATATAATAATTTTATTGTTAAGTTTTTGAGGAACTACCATACTGTTTCCATAGTGGCCACACCACTGCGTACTTCCACCAACAGTGCACATGGGTTCCAAATTCCCTACATGCTCACTGACACTTGATATTTTCTGTTTTTTATTACGGTAATGACCTTCATGGTTTAGGGGTATAAATTTATAACTAGAAAATTTTATAAATTGTAGATATATAGCTTTCCTCATTCAGATTATTTTCCTTCTGTTACCAATTACATACTCGACCCTATACACACACACTTCACTTCCCCTTTCAATTTTTCTAACACATATTAGAATAGCACATATCATAAAAACAGGGTTTTTAATGTTATATGTGATTATATGTGCTATAATTATATGTGATATAGATACGTGGTATATAGATAGATGGGGATATAAATGTAAGTGGTTGCATGGCATCGATGATTATATGCGATTGAATCCTTATGTGTAGTAAGACACAGTAAACAGAAATAGGGTAACTTCCTTGGCAAATTTCCCTATATAGCTGTCTCACTCCCCACCCCCTGGGATCACCTCCCAAATTCACCCCTGGAGTCCTTGTCTCAGGGTCTGCTTCTAAGGAAACCAATGGAACACAGGTACTTAATTATTCTTAATTATTCAGGTATATTATTTACTTAAAGATCAAATTAAAAGGAGTATATTTGATGGGCCTGGCACCGTTCTTGGCAATTATATTCTGTTTTGTTATACTCATTGTCAAGTGTGGAGAACAATTTTTAATCCTTCCTCACTCCCACCCTCCCCTCATCTCTGCCCCTGGAGGAAGAAAGGTAGCCCTGTAGAGAGCCCTGTGCAATCAGTGGTGGAGAGTCTCAGACCTAAGCAAGATGTTTAGCTGCACAAGAACCATCTTCTCATGTCTGTTAGCAAATAGAAGTCTCATTTTTCCTCTGCATTTACTCTTCTAATCATCAGAAGATGAACAGTGATGAAAAATAAGACATAGACATTGGAATTAATTCTGTGTAGGTTTAAAGAGTGTTGGACCTCACTGAGGCTGACTCCAGGGAAGTAGTGTGTACAGGGTGGATTTTTCTGTTGGTTTGGATGGAATGCGGGCTCCTAGAGAATAGGAACCAAACTTTTTTTCTTCTTTCCTTTTCTGAGATCCAACATAGTACTTGGCATATGGGCATAGGTCGTTTTAACTTTTAGCATTAAATCTGTAAACTGTTTATTTCAGGGACTCCGGGGAACAGCTGACATTAGTGACCATCTACTCCGTGCTGGGCACTATGCTAAATATTTTCAAAATTCATGTAATCTCATAAACACTCTACCTTTTATATGTGGCTGCAAAACAAAACAACGTAAACTAAGTTACTCAAAACAAAAATAACCAAGTGTCTGAAGTTGGTCATTATAGGGTACTGCTTTGGGCCTGTGCATCATCACGTGAAATGAGGGTGATTTTAGCCGGAGTCTGTTTCCAGATCTCTCTTTCTCTTTGTTTCTTTTAGTATCACATCACCTGTTAATCTCTACTATTTGCTGGCTGATTGCCCTGTTGTTACTGACAATGCCCTGGGGCACAAATTGCTACTTGGTCTGGGTCAATTACATTTGAGTCCTACTGAGGCTGGTTCTTGAGACTGATCTTTGAAATTTGTTCTGACCTGGGGGGCAGTCTCTGCTTAGTAGTTTCTGGGCTCTCTGCTCCATCCCTGGGGAAATTCTCCGAGAGCTACAGATGTGGAGCTGGAGGCCCCGGATCAGTGTTCTGCTTTTCTGGTAGCTATATCCCTACTGGATGAGAAGGGGGCTGTGTGGAGACAGTAGCTTTAGGTCTTCTAGGCCTGCCTCTTCCAGTGCAGCACCTCTGCCCTATGAGTGAGTGAAGACAGTTGGGGCCCAATTATTCTTACCCTGCTATGCCTCCGGTGAAGCCTCTGCTCTATTTGTAGGAGGAAGAAGAAACACACTTTTGGCCACACTCACCAGAAATCTAGCCTCTGCATTTTACAGCTGTGGGTGATGGCGGATAAGAAATGATTACTGCTCTTCCAGAAAAAACGGCCGAGGTCAGGCCTCATGTCCCATGGCAATGCCATTGTGTTCAGGTATTTAATAGTGAGCTGGACTGTCATTACTGTGGCCAATACTGCTCTGGAACCTGAATGTGGCTCTTTCTACTGCTGCCCTCACTGAAATGCACTTTAAAGTATTCCTGTCTTCCTGATTTTTTTGTGTCACCAGCTTTAGAATCGAAGTTGAGTGTGGCTGCCCCTGATTTAAAGAATCTCAGTCACATCTCGCATCCTAGCTGTAAAAGAAGTCGGAGGAGTGAGCTTTCTATCTCATCCCTATACTGGGAAGTGAAATTTGCCTTCTGTACTTAAGAGTCTACAAGTTCCTCACAGACAGATGAGTACAGATGCCTGTTACATGTAACTTTGGAAAGAATATGTTGAATTAATTAATAACAGAACTGGGAATAGTTACTAAGAGAGGTTATACTTAACTGTTAATGTGGGTTTCCCTCAGGTTTCTCTCTCAAAGATGAAGAGTAGGATCATACTGTCCTCATGCTCTGAAGTCGCCAATGACAGAACCAACCCGTTGTGTTCTTTCCAGGAGTCTTTGTCACGTACATTCTCTGTGTCAACCATTGCACTAGATAATGGGATTCAATGGTGAGGACACACAGACATGTGCTTGGATTCATGGAGATGATAGTCTATTACAGGAGAAGCATGTTAAATAATATATATATTATTAATACATATTATAATAATTAATATATTATTTATTTTTATTATATATTCTAATATATTTATTAATACATATTATTTATATATAATTAATATATAATAATTAATGTATTATTATATATTAATATATTACATAATATATATTGTATATCTTATAAATATGAGAATGTACAATGGGTATATGACCTAGGTGAAGAATTCAGAGAAAGCTTATCTGGGAAGGAGTGACTGAACAAAGACCTAGAGGATAATGAGAAAATAACTTAAGGGAGGTGTAGATGGCAAATAAAAAACTATTCCTTACAACAGAGGAAAAATTCTTGCAAAGGTCAATAAGACACTGGCACAAGTCCCATTGAAAACACTGACAAAGAGCAGTTATTGAATGCCAGAGGATTTTGTGCAGTTTAAGGATGCAAATGGATACAGGGATGAAACTATATTGAGATTCGGAGAGCTTACTAAGGGTAGGCACTTTGATCCTAACTATGGGAAGCCATTAAGGGATTTTCAGAAAAAGGGTTTTGCGTGAAGTCGCTTGGCCATCTTTGGAAGGTCTGCACTACTGTCTGTCCTTATCTCTTCCCTCGGGGCTGTTTGGAATTTCTGAATCCATTTCCTTGATAAGCTGAACATTACTCTTCCTGTGATAATTATGTCTATGTTTGGAAAAGGAAACTCGAGTCCTGGGGAGGAGAATGGACTAGATGGTGTGTGAGGCTACCAGCTGGGTGAAGCTGGCAGATGACCTTAGATAAGGGAGGGTGGTGGCTTCACCAGGGGTAATGGCCGTAAATCTAGAGATAAAGATCTCCATGCTAACTTGAAGCCAAGAGTGATGTTGGACAAGTAGGTGGGGAAGGAGGACAGATACCAGCTTTGTACTCATTAAAGTCCCAGTTAATGCTGTGCAAGGAGTGGTAGTTAAGAGTTCAACCAGATCATACTTTTCCCCAAATTCATTACCTGCTGCTGTTGCTTTTAAATAAAATATAGTTAGGTTCTCTTTATTCTTTCATAGAACTTGAACTGTTCAGTTGATTTAGTAAAATTCTCAGTAACTTCATTTTATTTCTCTGCTTGAAAAGTCATCTTTTAAACGTTAGGTAAAATAGTTATTTACTAGGGAGTCATACGTGTATAGTCCACAATTATTTCTCTAAATATTACTAGCTTTCACATGCTCAAAATCTACAATCTTTCCAACAAATAATATATTTGGTTTAATAAGTATTATAATTTCCTCTCAAATTAGTTAAGGTATAAGGGAGACATTTTAGATAAAACAAAAAGCTCTAGTGCTTATTTTTAGATGTCATCTCCTGTGGCACAAGTCAGATAGACCTCATCTGTCATCAAGAAGTGAGGCAGCCTGGGTAGCTCAGTTGGTTGAGCTTCTGACTTCGGCTCCGGTCATGATCTCATGGTTTGTGGGTTCAAGCCCCGCGTCAGGCTCTGTGCTAACAATTTGGAGCCTGGAGCCTGCTTTGGATTCTGTGTCTCCCCCTATCTCTGACCCTCCCATGTTCATGCTCTGTCTCTCAATAATAAATAAACATTAATTTTTTTTTTAAAAGAAGTGAGGCAGTCTTGATTATGTTCCTTGTTTCCTGTGGAGTACAAATATATGTGAACATGTATGTATGTTTTTAATTTGTGAGTGTGCGCATGTGGTGTGAGTGTGTGTGTGTGTGTGTGAGTGTGCAAAGAGAATATGGCTTTTCATAAAAGAAAAGTGTGTTTTACCAACAGGTAGCCTAAGGTTAAGTAATTATACATGTGAATCTCAATGGCCAAAAATTGAGAGGAGTAGTTGTCTTTGTGGCATGAATGCTTTCCACCCTGACCCCATGTCCCATAATATCCCTCTCCGGTCTCTATCTCAGTACCTGAAATGTCTTTGTGTTAATAGAAACACTCCTTGGAGAGGTGTCACAGGGAGGTGGGACCAAATCTTCACTGCTCGATGAGATCATAATTATCAGATCTTCTGTACTTGCCAATGGAGGAGAATAAATCACAGGAGCCATGGGAGCTTTGAGGGATGGCGTGTCAAAATCATAAATTTTGGGCCCATGGTGCTTCTGGGAACTACAATGGACAAGTATAGGGTATTGGCCACTTGTTAGTGAATATTGCTTGTGGAAACAGGTGACCAAAACCAAACTTGGCTAATTTCTCAAAATTTCTGGGGCCAGACCTCCTCCCTATCTTGAGAGTCTTCGAAAGGCTTATCGAGGCTCATTCTTTTAGAAACAAATTTGTGTTCCTTCAGAGGACAGTGCTTCTCACAATATACTCTTTAGACCAACAGCATAAACATCACCATAGAACAAAATTCACCACACATATTTCAAAGTAAAATATACTTCACAGGATGTTTTAGGGACATCAGAAAAGAGATCTGAGGGCACAGTCAGCCATCTTAGGAAGGTCTTTATCTCCTGCCTCCAGGGCTGTCCTGGAAGTTCCAATTTTTTTTTTTTTTCCTTTATAAGCTGAGCATATACTCACCTGGCATCAGGCGCTCAGAGTCTCACTTTCTACACTTAGCCCCTAATAAATATGATCCCACTAATCAGTCTCCCGTCAAGAGGGAGGCTGGTGCTTATTGTCAAAGTAAACAATTTTTGGTGGTTCGTTCCATTCTCCTACCTCCTTCCCTAGATCAAATGCTACCTGAGAATCAGGACTGTGTCCACCTTAGCCACTCCTGTTTTCCCGATAGTATGTCTGGCACATAATTCTGGGAATATATTATTGAAAAGTAGATGAATGAATACAAAATTAATGATTAGATTAGGGGAATATCATCCACCCATAGAAGCGATTAGAGTCTTTGGCCTTATGATACTCTTAGTCAATAAACACCTGGGTTCATCAGGACTACAGGGAGATCATCCAAGGTAATGAGGGGGAAAGAACATAGTATGCATGTAAAACAGAAAACGGTGATCAGCTAGTGGAGAGTCAAATGTGTATTGGGGAAATGTGAGATCCACGATCAGATAAGTACGAGCTGTGGTTGCAGATTCCTTTGTCAGGAAAATGAACGCAAGGGAATTTGGGCCCATACTAGCAAGAAATGACACCACACGCTCTTGAGCAGAAGAATGGCATGATATCAACTTTGGCTAATTCTTATGAACTAGCTAGTCCTATATACCAGACATTTTCATAGACATAATTTATACCTACCAACTATCCTGTGGGTGGGAGTTTCACTGTTTCAAAGCTGAGAGAGCTGAGGCTCAGAGAGGCTGAGTAATTTTCCCAAGGTCATGGAGCAAGTGAAAAACAAAGCTGAGGTCCATCCCAGAGCCCCTCACTCCGAGGCCACTGCCCTTTGAAGAAAGATCAATTAGTCAGTAGTGTGTGAAGAGGCACACCCTTCGGAAAAGAAAGTCCTAAGATGGCCCTCTCTTTTCTAAAGGTGGGAGGAAATGGTGTGTGCGTGTGTGTGCGTGTGTGTAACACTCAGTAGGTTAAGACTACAGACAGCAAATGCTCGAAAACGCTCCAGGCTCCCAGTTCACTATGAGTTAATTGAGCAAAGAGCAGTCTGTGGCTCTTAGTAAACTCTTACAACATCTCCCTTCTCTGGACTGTGAATTGTGTCTCTGGGAAATCACAGGGCAGGCAAGGTGGGAAATGAATGTTTTTTCCCCTGAACGTGAGCCAGTACTGTCTTGTTACTCCAGTCAGCCCCTAATGATTTTCTTGCCTGAGTTTATATGCACTTGGAGGTTTCTTGGTTTCCTGCATGGTCTCAAACCAACGTGTGGTCCCAGAGTGAAATTGTGACCTCAGGGAAGGGTGAGGGGAGAACAAAGAGAAAAAGGAGGAAGAAAAAAGGGCTGCTATCCACTGTTCAGTGACTTGATCCACATATTTATATGGACACATAGCAGAGAAGCACCTCTGGTGGTCAGACATTTCTGTGGGACTCTGTGTAGGCCCCACATCAGTCATGATTACAGGTCAGTGTGCGGGCCCCATCAGGCAAGGCTGCCATTTTTTAAATTGTTTTAAACTGTATTTATTTTTGAGAGAGAGACAGAGAGAGTGAATGGGGGAGGGGCAGAGAGAGAGAGGGAGAGAGAAAGAATCCCAAGCAGGCTCCACACTGTCAGCACAAAGCCTGATGCAGACTCAGACTCACAAACCATGAGATCATGACCTGAGCCGAAATCAAGTGTCGGACTCTTAAGCGACTGAGCCACCCAGGTGCCCCCATTTGTTTTTTAATATAGTTGAACCACAACTTTAGATGAGTTTCAACTGTACAGCATAGTTATTCAACATAAACATTTATACATTTATTATATAAAGTTTATACATTATGCTATACTCACCACACATGTAGCTACCATCTGTCACCATACAATGCTATTACAATTTTATTGACTATATTCTTTATGCTCTGCCTTTTATTCATTCCATAACTGGAAGCCTATATCCCCTTCTCCCCTTCATCCTTTTTATCCAACCTCCAACCCCCTCTCCTCTGGCAACGATCAGTTTATTCTCTGTACTTAGAGGTCTGATTCTACGGTGTGTTTGTTTGTTTGTTTGTTTATTTATTTATTTAAGATTTCATGTATAACGGGAATCATAGTATTTGTCTTTCCCATTCTGACTTCTTTCACCTAATGTAATACTCTCTACAGGTCCATCCATGTTGTCACAAATAGCATGATCCCATCCTTTTTTTTATGGCTGTTTATTAGTCGTGTGTGTGTGTGTATCCTAGCTTCCTTATTCATACTTCAATAGTTGGCTACTTAGGTTGCTTCAATATTTTGGCTCTTGTCAATAATGCTGCAATAAACATAAGGTACATACACTTTTTTCAAAATATTTTTTCTGTTTTCAGACTGCCATTTTGATTCCAGGAAGGTAGGAACCACTCAAAGAATGTCTCTAGTTGCCCACTGTCTCTGGATAGTTGCTAATCAAGCATGGTTTCTGTTAAAAATCCCATGAGCGTTCTTTCTGTCAGTATTCCTAGAGGCACTGAATACTCATAGTTTCTTGTTTACATGGAATATATCACTCTGTCAGCTGAATCTCTCTGCTGGAGATGAGAAATGGCCCTTGCCGTTGTTTTAGATAGGTGCTAAGAGTGGAGAATATTAGCTTCTACTTGAGTTTCAAGGATAGAATTGGAATATTCATTGAAGCAATGGAAATAATTATAGTCACATTATTAGTTCTGAATGTATTTCTCATTTACCAATGCATTCTTATGAGCAAGACACTGGCTAAATTATTTTTGTATAGTATTGTTATTCCTTATAGCACACTTGTAAGTAAATGTTGTTTTTGTTTTTGAGAACCTGAGAATTAGAGAACTAAGGTGACTTACCTAAGATCCCTCAGCTCATACATGGTAGAATAGGGATTAAGATTCCAGTGTATCTGTCTGAAATTATAATAACTTCCTACTGCACCACTGTGCACTGAAATTCCAATTCATAAAAATTCAGAGATTGGTTCACAGGCTTTGTTTGGCTTCAGGGAAATTACATGTATTCTATGTGTCCTGTTTCCAGATCATAAATTGTTGAAAGTTTTTCCCCCCATAGTTTACATGTCTGATTATTGTTCTGCAGGAAAAGGCATATAGAGCAAAACAGTATATAGTATTTCTATCCTATGAGTTAAAGAAAATTGTAGTCAGTTCTTTTCATATTTTACTCTTTAACCATACACTAATAAAAGATGTGTCTATCCTCCTCAGAAAGATAGTTTCCTTTTCAGAGAGGTGCCAGACAAGGAAGGAACCCACGTAAGTAGAACGTGGATAATTTTGGCCTCCATAGTGAAGAAGTAAAGTGGTGTCATTCTAAAGATCAGAACATTCCTTGTTACCTTTCAGTGGAAGAGAAGGTCAGGTACGAGTAGCTACAAGACACAACAAAATGGAAATGACCAGGGCCTTAGGAGGCCAGTGATCTATCCCTAAATTTTCCACTAACTGCCTGAGGGGAGGGAGGTTTCTTGTCTTTGGGTCTCATGGAGTCACATGTAAAAAAAATAGTTTAATTCACATTTATATCAATTTAAATTTCAGACCAAATCTAGCAAAATGAAATACTTATTTGAAAAAGGCCAAGTATAAATACATGGGAAAATAAATAAATATCTAATTCTTCTGAGAATTCTGTACTTGTAGGGACTACCAGCTGATATTGGAACTCTTGAGACAAAAGTAACTGTTCGTAAGGACAGAAATTTCAGCAATACCCTCAGCTCTGAAATAGGATGGGCTATTCCAGGCAGTAAATTTTTAAATGACTACTTAGTATAGGTTTCTCTTTGAAATATAGCCTAACTCCCACAGGGTGCAAATTGTTTTAATAAACTTTATTCTGAACACTAGAATATTAATAAATTGAAGATAAGAGGCACTAAGTTGAAACCTAGTTAGTTAAAATGACCACAGAATCTTAATAGTAAATTATTGCTGGGGGTGCTGTTAGAACAGGATATTACGGGAGTCAGACAAGAGGCAGACCAGGAGAACATGAATTGGATGCTGCACAGTCTGTTTTAGTCCTACTAAAACACACAACATTTAGATAAATGCAATTTTTTTGTTCTAAAAGAAAAATACCAGTTATGTGAGAGTCTGTGTATTGAATTGAAAATCTCTGAACAGTTTACAGTTAAGAGAAATGAATTCTTATACTCCAGACCCTGAGCAACGATGGTAGGGGTCTCAGATCACGCACCTGTCATGGAGAGTAGCAGAGCTTCTGGATTGAGTTAGGGCAGAGCCTCTCCCACCTAACAGACAACAAAGATTTGTTCAGGGCTTTGAGGCAGAGCACTGGGGCAAGCTTGGCAGCAAGGAGCCTCCACTGATAGAAGTCAGCGCCCAAAATACCAAAATGAAGAGTTAGACAACTGAAGTTTATAATATGAGAATTCACAGGAAAGCAAATCATACAGCAGTTTTAGACTGTTGACTCATAGTTTCTTGAAGAGTTGAGGAAAATAAAACCTGCTACTTGACAATTATATTTTGGGGGTATCCCTAGAGAAACCTGCCCACGTGTGCACCCAAAGTCATCCATCAGAGTGTTCAATATATTTTTTTTTACATTTATTTATTTTTGAGAGACAGAGAGAGACAGAGCACAAGCAGGATAGGGGCAGCGAGACAGGGAGACACAGAATCCAAAGCAGGCTCAAGGCTCTGAGCTGTCAGCACAGAGTCCTACGCAGGGCTCGAACTCACAAACTGCGAAATCATGACCTGAGCCGAAGTCGGATGCTTAACCGACTGAGCCACCCAGGGGCCCCTATGTTGAATATTTTTTTAAACGTTGAAACCATCTAGATCTTCACTAATGCTAGAATGGATTAATAAATTGGAGGGTGGCCATGCAATGGAACGCTATTCAGCAGAGAGAAAAAAAAAATCTCAGTAGAAGAGCAATATTCAAAGTTAGGGGCTTCCCAGAAAACAGACTTGGAGTCCCACATTTCCCACAGAAGTTTAACCCTAGGGGTTATTCTTGGGAAGGAGATGTTCTGCTGTATTGCATTCTCATCAAACCCCTCAGTGAATCCCATGTGGCACTCTGACATGGGGAAATCTTTTCAAAGTCATCCCCAATTCAGACAAGGGAGCTGCACTTTTGTGTATTAATCAGCCTTTCAATGGATGGTTAGCTGCTGGAGTGAAGTCACCAGGTCCAAGGCAGATCCCTTTGACTGAGGGCGCCCCTTGGAGAGGTCTCAGCTGAGAGCAATCCACAGCCAACATACCCAGTTGCTGAGGGAATGAGTAGCTCAATTCTGGAAATTCTGAAAGAAAATCGGAGCAGCATACCAGAGCATCCAGATAAGCCTGTAATAACATGATAGTATTTCCTAACATAATGTTGATACAAAAAGTTGCATAGGAATAGAGAAAAATGCAATGTAATAATTGTGCAACATTTAAAAACATGAAAAAAAGTAATGTGCGTTGTTAGACATCCATAAAGAAGAACTAAACATATAAGAATGATATTGACACAACATACAATATAATAGTTATTTCTGAGCATAAAAGGAGTTGTGTTATGGAGATGCTCACCACCTAGGTGTCTAGATGGCACATTTAATAACTTGCACTATTCTCTACAAATGTTTACACATTTGACATATTTCACTGGCAAATCTTAAAAATTTAATCTGAAAAAATAAAATTAAGATTTCTCATGTTTCTTTATTCATTATTCATTCATTCATTCATTCTGTATACATGCTTTTTTTTTTTTTTAACTGAGCTCAAACTTTGAAACGAGCCTGCTTCCAAATGCTAAGAGACAAACAAGAAAAGTACAAGGTATTTTTCTCTTACATCTCAGTAAGTCTGGAGAAAAATATGAACTATGACAAATATCTGAGATTATCAAGTATGGGGTATCCTAAAGAAATTCTATTAGATCATTTCATCTGAAAGTCATTATTAATGGCAGTCAATGATAAAGTATTCTGTGAATTAATGAGCCTAGGATAAGTACAGTGAAATAATGCAAAGTATGTTTCTGTGCTGCAGGAATTTTCAGAGCCTTTAGAATATTAATGTTTCCTCTCTAAGCATAGATACAGGGGATACTTAATACATTTTGTTCAGGTTACTATGATCACTGAACTCCTTTGCGTATTGCTTTGTCTTTCCAAACACATTTGGCAAACACTGGTCTAAGCCAACCGTATTGATATGTAAAACAGAAAACTAAAGCATAGAGAAATGGAGTGATTTATCCAAGGTCACTCTGCTGATTAGTGAATGATACCAGAGAGCAGGTAAAGAGGAAGGAGAGTGTTCATAGAATAGCAGTTACCAAAATACAGTATCTGAAAAACACTCAGCCATTGTTTTACAGACT
Source organism: Panthera uncia (assembly GCF_023721935.1). NCBI lineage: Eukaryota > Metazoa > Chordata > Mammalia > Carnivora > Felidae > Panthera > Panthera uncia. The sequence goes on along the minus strand of NC_064818.1, from coordinate 63,116,596 downwards.
GTGTGAAGGTAATGAGAAAATGTACCCATCCGTAAAAACCAAATAGAGTAATGTGCAATCCATATGATTTTTTTCATATTTTTAAAGATGTCCATCATCATTAAACAGCAGACAGAAAACCCTGAAACAGATTATGGCAATAATAATATTACTCTTTTGTTAAATGCCAATTAGACATCTGGAATTCATAGGAGTAGCTTAACACTGCTAATGTGATTATCCTCAGCACATGTACATTACTTAATAATATGCATGTTGCTGTTAAATTAGTTTTATAGATTGTCAGAGGAGAATGGGACATTAGGGATCTCTCACCCTAAACTTCAGTCATTTTTCAGAAGTGGAAACTGAGACCCAGTTTGGGTAAACGGCAAGGTCAAACAACTAATTTGTGGCAGCACTGGGCTGAGACCCTGGGTCTTCATAGTTCTCGAGAAAAGAGCTTCCAGTCACGTATGAGTGAGTGTCACAATGCCAAATTACTGGAGGTTGCTCATAGGGTGCCACGCTGAATTCTGATGTAGACTTCCATCAGGTTTTTCCTGAAAGATAGTGACTCTAAAAGAAGATGACTTTCGTTCCCCAGAAGCTAGGGTCCCCGTTCAGGTAAAGCCAGAAAATGGGGACTGTGGCCTTGGCTGTCTGCGTGACGGGAGGTAGAGTGTAGTTGTTTGCTGCATGCAGGATTCATCAGCCACAAGTCGCTGTTTAAGAAATATTTCCACACAGATCCTGCTTACCCCCTTTCTGGGGGAATGATAGCTTTTCTGTCTCATCTATAAATGTCATCTCTGCTGCAAAGCATAAAGAAGAGCAATAATCAAAAGAAATATGAAGATGATCTAGCTCAGAACAAAAGAATGATACATGCAGATTTAGCTTCTCCGTACAATATACGGTGAAGGAAAATATTGAGGTGTATTTTGTTATTCTGATTTTAGACTGTAGGGGAAAGGCAGATCTAAGACTGTAGATCCTCAGCCACTCGAACATTGTCTTTGGGAAGGCTTGGTATCACCAAGAAGACTCATAAGGGAAGAACCGCACTGACTCTATTAGCCACCTAGTGACTGACTGCAACTGCCTTTCAGTGTGCAGTGTTACATTTAGGGAAAACCAGGTAGTACAGCACACCACATATTGGATTTCCTTTACACAAGATTAATCCTGTTTGTTAGGCCTTAGGAAGTTAACTGTTCTTGTGTGTGTAAACTCTATGGACTATACGGTAAACGTGTAATGAAGACCCAGATACATGTGTGCACAATAATATGGAGCTCACAGATTTTTCACAAACTAAACACAAGCATTCAGCACCCAGATCAAGAAACAGACCTTCACTAGCACCAACATTCTTTTCCGGTTGCTGAGCCCTACCGGATACAACTTGACATGAGCGTAGTCATATAGTATGTATTCTTCTGGGTCTGATGGATTTTATTTAGTAGTTTGTATAGTTCATCAATATTGTTATGGATAACTATGGATCATTCACTATTCATTCTTTAAAGTATTTCACTATTTATGCATTCACCTGTTGATTAGCCACTGGTGAATTTCCAGTTTGTGGCTATTACAAGTAATACTGTTAGGCGCATTCTAGCTCAGGTCTCATGGTTTATACAAATATGCACATATTTTGAGCAACATAGAGAAGAATAGACTTGGGTCATCTGAAATAAATATATACAATCTGTATATTGTGTATGTATAATTGTATATATACATACAATACTATATTCAATTTTAGTAGATGCTACCAAAAATTTTTGCAAAGTTACTCTACCAATGTATACTCTTGCCAGTAGTAAAGGAGGTTCTGGTAGCTCTGCATCGTCTGCAACACTTCATATTTTTAACTTTCATCATTTTGCCTATTTTGTGGTTATACACTAGTATTCCATTGTACTTCTTTATTGAGGTACAATTGGTCTATAACACTATGTTAGTTCCAGGTGTACAACATAATGAATTGATGCTTGTATGTATTACAAAATTGTTTCCATAATAAGTCTAGTTCAGTGTTTTAAATTTATATTTCTTATTCATAACTAAAGTTGTACAACTTCTCATAGGTTTGTAGGTTTATAAAAGGCCCCTTTGTGACATACTTTTTATTGTTTCTTTGCCTGATATTCAACTGTTTCCTCTTCTCTTTATTGATTTGTAAGTTACGTGTGTGTGTGTGTATACACATATAATGAAGACAAATCCTTTGTTTTATATACATTTGTATTATAAATACGTTCTCTCTTTTGGGATTCAACTTTCACTCCCTTAGTAGTACCTTTTGATAAATAGAGTTTCTTAAATTTCACATAGCTCAATTTGTCATATTTTCCTTTTCTGAATAGCAAATTCTCTGTCCTGTTGAATACATATTTTCCTACTTTGACATCATGAGTGTATTCCCCTATGTTTTCCTTTAAAAGCCTAATACTTATGAATAGTGTGAAGGGCAGGTAAGATATATTTTTCCATGTGTATTTCCATTGAACCAGTACTGAGTGTTAATCTGAAAAATAAAATCATTTCCTCATGGTGGTATCATCTTCCTTCACAAATCATTGGCTGGATTTATGTGGAACTGTTCCTGGATCATTCTGTTCCTGTTTGGTTGCTTAGCCTTGTTTCAGAAGAATACCACCTCCCATACTCTGTGCAATGAGTCTTTCTCTCAGGTAATAGAAGACCTCTGGGTTTCTTCTTCTCCGTCAATATCCCCTTGCCATTCTTGGTCATTTATATTTCATATGAATTTTAAAATCAGCATGATATTAAAAAATAAAGCAAGTGACCTTATGATCAGGATTGACTGTGGGAGAATTAATAGTTTTATTATACTAAGTTTTCCAACTCATAAACAGGATATATTAATTTATTGAAGTCTTCTTTAATTTTTTTTCAGTGAAAATTTATAATATTTAGAACAGAGATGTGCATATTTTTTCCTTTTTAAGGTTTATTACATTATTATGTTTTAATGTATTAGAAGTATATATTTTTTTGAGAGCACCTGGGTGATTCAGGTCATTATCTCACAGTTCATGGGTTTGAGCCCCATATTGGGCTTTGCACTGACAGTGCAGAGCCTGCTTTGGATTCTGTTTCTGTATCTCTCTGCCCCTCCCCTGGCCTTTCTCTCTCTCTCTCTCTCTCAAGTAAAAATAAAACTTGAAACAACTTTTAAAGTATACATTTTTTTCATTTCCCATTTGTTATAAAATCATAAAAACAAAATTGATTTTTATCTTTTACCTGTTATTCTGATATTTTGCTAAAATTACTTTTTTACCTTAAATTTGAGTATAATTTCTTTTGGATTTGGTAAACATGTAATCATGTATCCCACAAGCAAGAACTGCTTTATTTGCTTGCCCATTTTTTAATTTATTTTATTTTCCCTGCCTTATTGGACTGGGTAGACCATCAGCAAAGTATTGAAGAAAAGTATACAGGTCAGATTCTATCTTCTTCTTGTTCTCATTCAGAGGAGCAAAATTTTAATTATTTTATGGCAATATATGGTGTTCATTATACTTTTTTTATAAATATATCTTATCAGATAAGAATGTTCCCTCCTATTCATAATTTGCTAAAGAGTTTTACCATTAAAGAGTGTTAAATTTTGCCAAATTTTTGGCTCTGTCTTGTTCAGATGATCATATTATGTTAAATTTGTCATTGAGGATTAGGGCTTAGTATTATCATCTATTGTTACACACGTATATATGTACATAGTTTCGTATCTTCTATATATTTAGATTTTTTAAAGTTTATTTATGTGTTAAGAAAGAAACAGAGAGCAAGTAGGGAAGGGGCAGAGAGAGGAGAGAATCCAAAGCAGGCTCCACATTGTCAGCACGGAGCCTGATGCGAGGCTCAAATTCACGAACCATGAGATCATGACCTGAGTCAGACGCTTAACTGACTGAGCCACATAGACACCCCTCATATCTTCTATACCTTTTTGATTAAGTCAGCTATAAATGTCTGTCAGAGAAACAGCCACTGTGAATATTAGGTGCATAAAGGCATAAGGTGGGAGAAGCTAAGGAACATAAAATCTGGAAGAGAGTTTCACAGCATCAGAAAAAGTCACTAATCAGTGTGTCTCACGTACAGGTGTAGGTGGACAAGTTGAAACATTAATAGGAAAAAAAAAATTAAAAGCCAAGGATTTCCACCCACCGATGTAGGACCACAAAGAGGAAATCCATGAAAAGATGTGGGAAATTGTGCATCTATGAGAAGCAGCTAACACCTCTGTGGGTCCAATGTTGAGCATCTGGTGGAGGCCTGGGACCACTTTTTATAAGCAGAGCCAAAAAAGGAGAGTTTCAGATAAAGTATACCTTAATGCAAGAATTATTTTAAACATAAAAAGGATAATCTCATAGGGGCGCCTGGGTGACTCAGTCCCTAAACATCTGACTCTTGGTTTCAGCTCAGGTCATGATCTCACGGTTTCATGAGTTGGAGCCCCACATCAGGCTCTGTGCTGCCAGCACAGCTTGGGATTCAGTCTCTCCCTCTCTCTCTGGCCTTCCCCCACTCATGCTGTCTCTGTCTCTTTCAAAATAAATAAGCTTAAAAATTAAAAAAAAGGATAATTTCATAATAATAAATGGCTAAGGCAACATGAAGATACCAAATTCAAATTTACCCAATAACTATTTTTGCAATATATTAAGCAAACATTAATGGAACTAAAAGAAAAATGGAAAAACCCATAATCGCAGTGGGAAATTTTAACAAATTTCTGCAAACAGCTGATGGAACCAACCAAAAAAAAAAAATCAGTGGGCTGGATTATGCGAGGACAACTCGTCCAAAATTGGCAACTGTGTTTTCCAGAACCCCTTTTTGTGCATCATTCTGGGTTGCAGATGACCAATAAAGAAACTAACATGATATCGGGAGCAGAAGGAGGCACCAAACATCTCTCTTGGGACTTTTCACCTTAGATAAGGGGAGACACAGGCAGATGAGAAAGTGTCCCTGTGGCCCCTGCTTGCTCTAGTTGTGCTCTCCTCTAGTCTTTGCTCATCTTGTAGATGCTTTACCTTGCTCACCAACAGTGTCTCCAGGCCCATCACCAGATGCTTGACTCTGAATCCACAGAAACTTACCAATGATCAGATAGGATGACAGATAAATGTAGAGGTGCCCAAAGGGTCCCAGAGGTGAAGGACTAGATGTGGCACCTCACAACACCTACCATGATAAAAGAGAGGCACAACACTTGATGGGCCTTTTTAGATTTTGAAGGGAACACATAACACACTGGAGTGTGTTCTTTCATATCATCTGACAAGTAAAGTGAAATCGTTTCTTTGTGACTCTTAGAAGTTGATTAGAAGAAGAAAGCATTAACAAGATCAATAGCTTACTATTAAAGAGTCAAGATTTATGAGAGTTCACTCTAGTAAATCTGAATTTGCACTTACCACTGAGTTAGGTTGCATGTAGCTCATGGTCAATAACCCAAGCCCCATGTGATTTGTTCACAGGCAAAATAACAGGTTAAAGGAAGATTGGTAATTACTACCAGCACTGCATCCCTCAGGCCTTTAGTGAGCACATATTTCTTATTTCTCCAGGGATACATCATTGTTTCTGATTTACTACATTGTAACAGAGGAGAAATCCCAGGGAATTTCTTAGCCTTTCCTTCGATAATGCCTCTCATCCCATAGGTCAAAGAGCCCATGTAGGAATTTCACTTGTGGTCACTTATGTCTCTTCTAATCACACATTCAGGAATTAGGGAAATTAGCTAGATATATCTCTGGACCAAACAGGACCACTGTAATGAGATGTAAACTAAGACCACCATAATCTGCCACTTTGGCCAACTCCAGTGACACTATGGATATCAAGCAATTAACATCAATGCAGAGCCATTATCTGTTAATACCTGCAATATCTAGACATTTCCTTTTGTAAACAATTACTCAAATGCCACAGGTTCCTTTAGGGAAGGTTTGGGGGAAGATGTAAATTATGTACTTGTAACAATGCTACTATAGGCTTTAGATCAATAAACTAGCTTAACTCTGGAAACTAGGAGAGAACTAACAACTCTCAATTGTGTTGGCTCAAGTCAGGATGCTGGCCACTAGAACTATTTCTATTATATAGATTTAAAAAATTCCATTAAGCTTACTATCTATTTAATTCCTACAGAAACTGAGCAAATAACCACAGCCACAGATCTCTGAAGTCCAAAATGACCCTGATTATAATACTTCTTTGTTTCTTTTAATAATAAACATGCCCATTTATCTGTAGCACTTATATTCTACTACCTTGCCTCTGCTACTCAAAGATGCCATTATTACCATTAAAATAAGAAAGCTCATCTCTAACTGGAGGACTTTCCCAAGGTCATGCCTGGCCTACAAAGGAGGGAAAACACAGATAATTTCAGTGTTGAAAATGCTCCCCTCACAAATACATTTATCAATTCCTTAGTGAAGGAAATGTCTTCACAGGGAATATAGCTAGGTTATGAAATGATGAATATTGAATATAATGCATTAAGCAGATCAATAGCTGAATTTTATACACTCAAGTTCAGGCTGATCAGTTACAGTAAAAGACAAAACAAAACAAAACAAAACAAAACCTATCTTGCACAATTGCACTTGGGAAACAGGAAAGGACTACTGTTTTCCAGTCTAAGCCAGGAATCCATTGATTACTTTGACCTTCAGATGCTCTTGCTTCATCAGAGGTCTAAGGATATTTTGTTTTCCTAATATCTGAGGTTGTCTTATATGCTCAATGTTGTGTTATAGCATCTTTTGAGTGACTTCAGTTTTCCTTAATTTATAAGTAGATATTTATGAACAAGTGAAATGACTACCTATGGCAAGGGACTTTGGTGTGGACTCCATCTATAACTTCAACACCATATGCTAGAAGTTCTTGGAGGGGACATGTATTAGTTATGGTTCTCCAAAGAAACAGAACCAATAGGATGTCCAAAATTTGCAGAGTGGGCCAGCAGGCTTGAGATCCAGGCTGAGGACCCAGGGAAGAGCCATTGTTCAAGTATGGAGGCACTCTGATGGCAGAATTCCTTCTTGCTCAGGGGTCAGGCTTTTGTTCCATTCAGGTCTTAAATTCACTGGATGAAACCTACCTACATTATGGGGTGAGGGCTGTGGCATGGTGGATAATCTATTTTATTCAAAGACCGCCAATTAAAATGTTAATTCCATTTAAAAACACTCTCAGAGAAATTTCCAGAATAATGTTTGGCCATATATTTGGGCACCATACCCTGCTAAGTTAACACATAAAAATTAACCACCATGGAGCCTTTTGGCATTTTGTTTACCCTTATATTTGTAAGGCCAGCCCTTGTATGTAACAGCTCTTGAAAGATCTGGGCATCTTACTCTCTCTTACATACACTTGGATGGGTAATTCAAGGAAAGTTGCATTTTAGAAAGAATCACTACAGTTGAACTAGCTGTGCCATTGCAGATTCTATTTTGTTTTCTTTCCTGTTGGTTTTGCCTATCTTTCAAATGATGTGCTTTATTTTTCTGACAACTGGCTCTGATTTGGAAACCAGGCAAAGCATCAAGATTTTTATTGGTGTGACTGATGTTAAGCTTTTGTTAATCCATTTTTAATCTCTTTTAAAGATATATAGCCTCAAGTCCTTGTCAATTACCCCTCTAGCTTAAACCCAGGAATACATCATTTTTAAGTTATCCCTGCAAAATCCTTGCAGATCAGGATCCACTGAATGTTCTTTACAATAATTATATCCACCTTACTTTTCTTGTTTCTGTGCTATCACCTAGCTTCTGCTCTTCTAGAACCCTATCAGCCCCATTGATAGTAGGGAGTCCAATTTCCTAATGGTCTCACCTACTGTTTTCTCTTGCCTGCAAAGGATACCCACGACTGAGCTTCTCACCAGTGCCAATACCCTCCACCTTCTTCACCAGCACATTCCTTATCATCTTAGCAGGGGGGATGTCTTTGGAGCCCTCTTGAAGAGCATAGATGATAATTTTTCAAGTTTTTGTATATTAGTTCCATTCCAGCATTCCAATTTATGAGTTTTTTAATCTCTACCCAGCAAGTCTTTTCATCTCTGCCAAAGCAGTTCTGGCATCTCTGCTTCACTTAATGTGGGCTATTATTTTTTTCCAACTGTTTTTAAATGTTTACAAAAATTTTATTTATTTTTGAGACAGTGAGACAGAGTGTAAGTGGGGGAGGGGCAGAGAGAGGGGAAGACAAATAATCCAAAGCAGGCTCTGGGCTCTGAGCTGTTGGCACAGAGGGTTTGTTGAACCCATGAACCCACAAGATCATGACCTGTGCTGAAATTGGATGCTCAACCAACTGAGCCACACAGGAGCCCCTTTTCCAACCTTCTAAGAGTCATTATGGAGGCATATCAGAACCAGTTCCATGAGTGCTGGCCGGGGTGTCAAGTCTTGAGATTCAGGAGAGTTCCCCTACAGACACAAAATCCACTATTAGGCATGATCTCTCAGGTCCTGCCTGGTTATAAGATTCAGGTCTTCTTCAGTGTATGATCCCTGAATATATTCCCTCTGTCTCCTTGGCTGGTATGGTGCTCCCCAGCAAGGCCATGTTGAGACTTGACCTTAGTTATTAGTCTGCTATCCAGAGGGAACATTCTGCAGCCATCTGCTTCCCCTGAGGCCTCTGCAAAGTCTTTGGCCAAAAGATTGACCATGAGTCTGCACAGAGGGGAACAGGTTGTTTCTCTAGGCCCAGCTTCTCCGGGGGGGAGTCTGGAGTTTTAAAGTTTGGTAAATGTAACCAACTATCACCACCCCAAGTCTAAGTTTTCCAATTACTCCTTGTCAAAGCCCTGACTTTGGCATTAGAGATTTGCCAAGCCTGCAAATTCAGCCTTGTCTCAGGTTCTGCTACTTCTATAATTAAGTTCTGTCCTCCGTGGTCACTACATTTTGCCCTCTGGCCACTGGGGAAAGACCCTTTAAACACCACTGTTTAAACTCTCAGGATTTCATGTATTACCTTAAATTGAGATTGGGTCACATTTTTCATGTTCTCTCTTAAGTGATGTTCAGCTGCCCTTATAATGTTTCCTTTTCCTTTACCTGTCAAATCCCAGGGGTCCCCCACAACCTGTCTCATCAGGACCCTGCCCCAGTTCAGCAGAGATAAAAGCCTTAGCGATTGCAGTGCTATCACATGCCAGTAGTTACCAACATTCCCTTTCTACCCCTACTGGTTTCCTCATTGCCAGCTGGCCAGGGAGTGCTCCAACTCCTGAACCCTTTTCTTAGAAGTACTAGCTGTCTCAGGTCAGATTTTCTAAAAGAAGTCTGCAAAGTTAAAGTGCATATTCGAGAGGTTTAGGAAGCAAGTGTTCCCAGGGGACACTGGTAAGTGAGTGGGGAAGGTATGTTAATAAAGAGAAGAAACCAAGGTAGGACTCAACTTTTTTAAATATTTTATTTATTCTTGAGACAGAGAGAGACAGAGCACGAGTGGGGGAGGGGCAGAGGGAGGTAGAGAATCCGAAACAGGCTCCAGACTCTGAGCTGTCAGCACCGAACCCGACGCAGGGCCCGAACCCGCGAACCGCGAGATCATGACCTGAGCCAAAGTTGGATGCCCAACCGATGGAGCCACCAGGAGCCCCATGGAATCAATTTCATTTGAGATCCCATCCTTTATCTGATCTCGTGAGGAGTTCTAGAATCTCAAAAGCTCTGGTCTGTCCTTAGTTGTAGAAAGAAAGCTGAGCTTTTGTTACCCCTTACCAAGTATTTACTGGTGGTGAGCTGCTGTGGAAGAGGCAGCACAGTACAATTCTCTGGGACTTCGAGATCTCCATAAAAGCAAGTGCCCAAGCGTATGCTCTGAAGAAAGGTATGGGTGGAAGCCCTTAGCAGGAAAGCTAATAGGAACTGACAATGTGATTGGAGGCGAGTAGTAAAGGGGATCAAAACAGACCTGGGAAGAGCACAAAGTCATCTGCTGTACTTTGAAGTGTTTCTGGCAGCCAGAGAGCACGCCCCGGCACCATAGGCTCGGGTTCATACTGATGCCTGGGGATTTGCATGGCATTACACACACTCTTTACATCGATTATGTCCTTTGTATTCATAATATCCAAGTAGGATAGTCAGAAGAGATATTACCTCTTATGACTGACGAAGAAACACAGTTACAAGGTAATCAAATTAGGTAAGAACCACAGAAGGGCCAGACACCAGATCATATGACTCTGCCCACCTCGCTGGTTCTCCCGTTAATGGCTGCACCATATTATACACTTGAGCATCCTCTAAACTTAGTATCCGCTTCTCCAAAGCAGCTTTCTCATCTCGAAGTCCTTTTTAAACAAAATTCGTGTTCTGTATAGCACACCAAACATCAGATATTCGTGTCATCAACACTATACTAGAAGGCATAGGTGATGAAGGAGAGGACAAGACCACCTTTTTTTTTTTTTTTTTTTTCGTCTATAAAGAGCTTATAGTCTGTTACTGGTTGAATTGTATCCCAAAATGATGTGGTAAGTCCCAAACCCCATTGCTTGAGAATGTGACTTTACTTGGAAATAGGGCCTTTGCAGAATTAATCAGGTTAAGATGAAGATTTAGGTGGGGCTTCATCCAGTATGACAGGTGTCTTCAGAAGACAGCTGTGAAAAGGTACAGAATCCCATATGATGACAGGAAGCAATGGAGGTGATGCAGCTACAAGCCAGGGAACAGCAGGACCGACGTCCTCCCTTAGAAGCTAGGAAGAGATCGGGAAGGGTGCTCCTCCACAGCCTTCAGAGGGAGCATGGCCTCACTGTCACCTCGATTTCAAACTCCTGGCCTCCAGAACTTGGAGATGATAACTGTCTATTGTTCTAAGCCATCCAGCTTTGTGGCACTTTGCTATGGCAGGCGCTGGGGAACCAGCCCATGTTCTATGTGCAAGGACAATAAACCAACATAAGGATGAATATATGTGTAAAGATGGAACATTAAAGGACTTAGTGTTGAACTTTGAAACCACAAGGTATGGGTTTGAACTTTGCGTAGGTCATTTGCTCTCCTGGAATCTTAAGCTCCTCAGGTAAGCTGTCCTGTTCCCTCCCTCAGATGTAGCACCAAGTCAAGCAGAGAAACAGCTGGCCAATGAAAAGTGAACAGCTTTTCCAGCCTAGCTTCTTTTTTAACTTGAGGGGAGAAATGTATGTACATTATTAACTTTTTAATTCTGGCGTAAAAGCAAGTTGCTTGACATTATTTCTTTAAACATATTTCAAAAGCAATCTGAAGATACAGAATGCTCTCTGGAGTTAGACTACATTGAATTTCCTTTTGTAGATTTCCAGGAAACTTACAGGCATTTGTTTTTTTTAATTAATTTTATTTGTTTTAATTTACATTCAAATTAGTTAGCATATCATGCAACAATGATTCCAGGAGTAGATTCCTTAATGCCTCTTACCCATTTAGCCCATCCCCCCTCCCACACCCCCTCCAGTAACCCTCAGTTTGTTCTCCATGTTTATGAGTCTCTTCTGTTTTGTCCCCCTCCCTGTTTTTATATTATTTTTGCTTCCCTTCCCTTATGTTCATCTGTTTTGTCTCTTAAAGTCCTCATATGAGTGAAGTCATGTGATTTTTCTCTTTCTCTGACTGACTAATTTCACTTAGCATAATACCCTCCAGTTCCATCCACATAGTTGCAAATGGCAAGATTTCATTCTTTTTGATTACCGAGTAATACTCCATTGTATATATGTACCACATCTTCTTTATCCATTCATCCATCGATGGACACTTCGGCTCTTAACATACTTTGGCTATTGTTGATAGGGCTGCCATAAACATGGGGGTGCATGTGTCCCTTCGAAATAGCACACCTGTATCCCATGGATGAATACCTACTAGTGCAATTCATAGGGTCATAGGGTAGTTCTATTTCTAATTTTTTGAGGAAACTCCATACTGTTTTTCAGAGTGGCTGCACTAGCTTGCATTCCCACCAGCAGTGCAAAAGAGATCCTCTTTCTCTGCATCCTCGTCAGGCATTTGGCTTTTAAGATTCCTTACTTAACTGACAAACATTCAGCTACCTGTGCCATACCGAAGGGAAGACAGAGATAAAATGAGAGGGAAATATTGCGGCAACACTTGGACGGTGACAATTCATCAGGAAAGCGTGGTGCTACATTAAGGAGCCTGAAATCTGTGTACGATTGTTGGAAATCACTTATGACACCGGAATACTTCACCAAGTTCCTGTGAATAAAAGAGAGATGTTTGGAACACAAGCCCTCCCAGAGAGTGAGAAGTTCTAGATGTATTCGCAGCTGTCCCCCCTCAGGGTTTAGGTTTTGCTCCAGAGCCAGTTTGAGTCTTATTTCAAATAAAAGCTTTTACTCAATCTGTAATGAATTGAGATTCCAGCAGGTAAATCTCATTGAGGGAAATTGCTTCCTGCCATGATATATGATTCATTCATTCACATCTCTGAGCTATTTAGAGGAAATTATCCATGGGATTGTATCATTAGTTTAAAAGCTGCTGCAATTGTTTTTCTGTCAGTATAATTTTAAAAACATGTTAGAGTATTCACGGGAAAAAATGTATTTGAAAACGCAACTATCTCTTTCCATATTGCTAAGACTGGGACATCAGAGATCTTTCTTTCATTTGTAAACAGTTGCACGGATAAAATTGACAAGTGTTAGCCCTCTGCTGTGTTTTTGTCACAAGATATAGTCCCTTGTTAAGTCCTTTCTTACAGAAACTTCAGCTGGTCTAGATATAGAGAGAAAAGGTGGCAAGTGCCTTTTCTGAAAACTGCTCTATGGTCATCTGGAATGTATCCCATTCAGTTTCTAAGTTCCATATGGGATTTGAGCTGCCATTCCAAATTTCAAATGGAATTCCAACTATTCCTCGAAGCTGCACATGAAGTTGTTTTTGTTAATAGGACAAAAATAGACAATTATATACATGAAGGAAATATTAAAACACTGGGGAGGTCTGCGATGGAGACATTATGCCTACATAGTATGTCATCTGGGTTTTCTTGATGAGGGAGTTTTAAACGTCTACAAGAAGCAAGTAAAAAAGTATCTAAATAAAGAAATACCCCAAAGAAGAAAAGGATTGAACGTTGAAAGAAAACTTAGCCGAAGCATATTATGTAAGCTTTTGCTTCCAATAAACAAAAGCATCTTTAGCTTTCATTCTGTTTGTTTGCTTTGTATTCATTGGCTTTCCTTGTAAGATACGTTTCTTGGTCTACATGAGGGAAAGTAGGAGTTTCTCTCCCCTAGACTTTGCTATAACACTTAATATATGAAGTTTGTCAGTGATAAGCAATATGCAGATGATTTTTGCTTCCCAACAGTCTAAAAATCTTAAAGTTTCACTTGGAATCATGCATTCAGTTATAATTAATGTAATTAATGATATAATGAATTTGTGACTCCCACTTTTATTTTCTATTTGGCTTATGTTTTCCGACCTTTCCCCATTCTTTGTTTTCTTCATGTGAGTTAATATATTTTAATTAATCTACTTTATTCTAGTAATGTGTTAGTTATTTTTTTATGTTGATTGGGTATATTGAAAATGCCCGAATGTATCCTTAACTGATTACAACCTAATGAAAGTCATTACTATTTACTCTTTCTATTAGAACTTCAACATTTTTAAACAGCGTGTACATTCTCCACATTTTTAAGTTATTTTTTGATTGCCTATCTGTTTCTAAGTTAGAAATTATTTTCTTTCACTAGGTTAATTGACTATTTTCTCAACCTGAGGTATTGATAAATGAGTTGTGCTGTTATTCTTGAAGATAATGTCTTTTATTCGTTTTCTGTTGCTTTTAGTATTATTTCTTTCATTTTGTTTTTCAGCATTGCTTGAATGATATACCAAAGTGTGTATTGTGTTTGTGTGTGATGTCTATATCCTGTCTAGTGTTTACTGAGCTCCTTAAATTTGTAGATTTATATATTTCATTAATTTTAATAATTTTTCTAACATTTTGTCCTCAAGTATTATCCATGCTGTGTTCTCTGTCTGTGACTCCTCTTACTCTTATAAATTTTTGGTATGCCCCCAAATATATCATACATTCTGATTTCTTTTTATCTTCTCCATTTTCTTATTCTTTATTTAATTCTATTTTGAATTGGTTGGAATTGGCTGGATGAATCCTTTGTCCAGCTAGCTTATACATCCATTGATGGAATAGTTTTCACTTTTTTTTCCTTGCTTCAACAGAGGTGTAAGTTACATACAATAGAATTCAACAATTCAAAGTGTGTAAATGGGTTTTGATATATATATATCATGAAATATATATATTTATATATATATATATATATATATATATATATATATATACCATGAAACTAATCATTGTGTAGAACATTTCCATCACCCCCAAAATATTTCCTATGCAGTTTCTAGTAATTCCCTTCTCTACTTCCAGTATGATTTCTTTCATTATGACTTTGCTCTTTCCAAAAAGTTTGTATTAATAGAATCATATATTTGTATTTTTTAGCTGGCTTCTTAGTATATTCTTTTAAATTTAATAAAGATGTTGCTAAATATATCCGTAATTTCTTCTGTTTTATTAATGAGTGGCAAGCTCTTTTATGAATCTATAATAATTTATCTGTTCACATGCTGATGAATATTTACGTTGCTTTTGAATTTGTCTATTATGAATAAAGCTATTACAAACATTTTTACATTTTTGTAAGGCTCTGCATGTATATACATTTTCATCCTACTTAAGGCAATAACTAGGTAGAATGGTTCATTTCATAGGTACATATGTAAATTCTTTTTTTCACTTTATTGACATATAACTGACAATAGTATAATTAAAATATACAACATGATGATTTGATATGAGTATACATTGTGAAAGTGTTTCTACAACCAACTTAATAGGCACATCCATCACATCCCCTCACATATTTCCTTTGTTTTCTTTATTGGATAACACTCAATCTCTACTCTTAGCAAATTTCAATTAAACAATAAAGTATTATGAACTATATCATCATGTTATACATCAGACACTCTGACCTTATCTGTCTTATAACTGAAAGTTTGTACCCTTTTACCAGCATCTCCCCATTTTCCCAACCCCCAGCCCCTGGAAGCCACCATTTTACTCTGTATAAATTTGACTTCTTTTCTTCAAGTTTTTATTTAAATTCTAATTAGTTAACATACAGTGTAATACTGTTTCAGGAGTAGAATTGAGTGATTCATCACTTACATATAACACCCAGTGCTCAACACAAGTGGACTCCTTAATACCCATTACCTATTTAGTCCATCCCTCACCCACCTCCTCTCCATCAACCCTCAGCTTTTTCTTTATAGTTAACAGTCTCTTATGGTTTGCTTCCCTCTTGATTTTTCTGTGGTCATCTCTTTTGTTTCTTACGTTCCACATTTGAGTGAAATCATATATCTGTCTTCCTTTGACTAACTTATTTCACTTAGTATAATACTCTCTAGTTCCATTCACATTGTTGCAAATGGCAAAATTTCATTCTTTTTGATGGCTGAGTAATATTCCAGTGTGTGTGTGTGTGTGTGTGTGTGTGTGTGTGTGTGTGTACTGCATCTTCTTTATCCATCTATTTGGGCTTTTTCCATAATTTGGCTATTATTGGTAATGCTGCTATAAACATTGGGTTGAATGTGACTCTTTGAATCAGTATTTTTATATCCCTTGGATAAATACCTAGTAGTGCAATTGCTAGGTCGCAGGGTAGTTCTATTTTTAACCTTATGATGAACCTCCATCCTGTTTTCCAGAGTGGTTGCACCAGCTTGCATTCCCACCAACAGTGTTAAAATTTTCCCTTTCTCCATTTATCCTCATCAACATCTGTTGTTTCCTGTGTTGCTAAATTTGGCCATTCTGACAGTTTTTGTTTTTAAAGATTCTACATACGAGGTATAGTGTGCAGACATTGTCTTTCTCTGTATATCTTATTTCACTTAGCATAATGGCCTCAAGTTTGATTTGAGATTTTCTTCAAGACTGAATAATATTCCACATGTCTTTATTATGTGTATATAACTATCTGTATAACATAGAGATAAATACTATATCATGTGTGTGTATAAAAAAAAACTTCTTAAAAATTGCTAAACATTTCTAACATGGTTTATACTATTTGATGTTCCCATTTTCAATGTATGAGAGTTTCAATTGTTCCAAATGCTCACCGACACTTGGTATAATGAGTTCTTATTAATATAACACTTCCTTATGCTGTGGTATTCCATTATGGTTTTCATATCTAATAGATAATTATGTTGGAAATCTTTTCATATGCCTATTTGATACCCATATAGCTTCTTTGGCCTTAAAATTTGTAACTAATTTTTAATTGAAAATTTTTTCTTGTTATTGGATTTTAAGAGTTATTTATATATTCTAGATATAAGTCATTGATCAGATTAGCAAATATTTTATCCCAGTTTGTGGCTTATATTTTAATTTCCCTAATAGTATCTTTCCAAGTCCCATTTATTAATATTTCTTTCTATGTATCTTGCTATTGGTACTATATCGAGGAAAACTGTCTGAAACAAAAATTTGTTCCTATGGTTTCCTCTATAATTTTTATAGTCTTAGGTTTTACACTTAGGTCCAGTAGTTCATTTAGAGTGAATTTTATATCATGAGTTATGAGCCATAATTTTTTTTTCACATACATATTCAATTGTACCAGACCCACTTATTAAAATGATTATATTTTTTATTCTGAATTATCTTTGAACATTTATCAAAGTGAATTGACTTTATGAGTATGAATCAATTTCTGGACTCTACTTTGTTTCTACTTTGTTTTATTTATGTTATTATCTAAATTTAATCTAATATTAGACGGGGTTACGTAGATTTATTTTAAAATCTTTTTTTTAAATTAAAAAAGAATTTTAAGATTTACTTATTTTTCAGAGAGAGAGAGAGAAAGCGCATGCACATGAGTGGGGGTGGGGAGAGAGAGAGGGAGACACAGAATCTGAAGCAGGCTGCAGGCTCTGAGCTGTCAGCACAGAGCCTGATGCAAGGCTCAAACTCACAAACTCTGAGATCATGACCTGAGCTGAAGTCAGACACTTAACCGACTGAGCCAACCAGGCACCCCTCCTTTTAAAAAAATTTTTTTTTAATGTTTATTTAGAAAGAGAGCATGAGTGGGAGAGGGACAGATAGAGTAGGAGTCACAGAATCAGAAGCAGGCTCCAGGCTCTGAGCTGTCAGTATAGAACCCAACATGGGGCGAGAACCCACAAACCATGAGATCATGACTTGAGCCAAAGTGGGACACTTAAACGACTGAGCCACCAAGGTGCCCTTATTTTAAAATTTTGAGGTCAGGTAGTTGAGGTGACCAACTTCTTTTTCAAAGTTGTAGAGGCAATTCTAGATACTTTGTGTTTCCTTATGAATTTTAAAACAAAGTTCATCAAGTTCTACCAACTAATGCCTGCTGGGATTAGGATTGTGTTAAACATATGGATAATTGTGGGGAGAACTGACATCTTAACAACACTGAAGCTTCTAATCCATGAACATGACATAAATTTCCATTTATTTAGGTCTACTATAACTTCAATGAGCAAACTTTTCTGGTATTCTGTATACAGGTTTTGGACATCTTTTGTGAGAATTACTCGTAGGTACTTTGTATTTTGATTTATTATAAATGGTATTTTTTTAGTTTGAAACGTTTATTTTTCATTCTACTATAGAAAACGCAACTGAATTATTTGTATGTTGATCCTGTATTTAGAAGATGTATATTTGAATTCATCAGTTTTTACTCTGATTTATTTTAAATGGTTTCTATTACTACATCTTTAAGTTTACCAGTCATAATTTACCATTAATCTCTTCTATTAAAATTTTCACATCAGACTTTCTAATTTTCATCTCAAAAAATTTGATTTGGATATTTTTTGTATCTTCTATGCCTCTATTTAACATGTACACCCTTTACACTAGCATCTTGAATACATGCTGTATTTTAATAATAACAATATTTATAATAACTGTTACAATACCATTGTATATCAAGTTTGTCATTTTGGTCATTTCTAGATGTGTTTGTATTGATTAATTTTTCTCCGGATTATGAGTCTTTTTTTACTACCTCTTTTCATGCCTGACAATTTTTTAATTGGATATCATACTTTGTGAATTTTACCTTCTTGCATGCTGGATGTTTATAAAAGTTTGAGGGTCAAAAAGATACATTACCAGTCTTTCCTCAATCTAAAGGAGGTTATGTGACCTAATTCTGATTGCTAAAATATAAAGAGCATTTGATATAAAAGATATTTAGCTCCAAAATAAAATGTTATTTGTAAAGGAAAATCCATATTTTATTCCTGCCGAGGGAATCATGTTGGAAATATAAGGAGTGACTTCATCAACATACTGGGATAGAAGAAAAAAAAAGTGGGTCCTTTATGGCATTGTTGTGAAACCATATCATGCCTACAGTTGTCTAAATCTGAAGTTTCAAGTTTAACTTTAAATGCCACTATAGTTTAGGCCATTATTCTTTTCATTAGTATGACTATATTGATGTTAATTACAGTCAAAAATCCTTTAAATGTTTTAGGCACAGTGTCCATGTAGGACGTGTTATTTTATGGGATAGTAATGTGCTGAGCTCTGCTGGAACAGTATTCTTTGGCACTGAGAGGCACTATTGAGTGTTCCTGGGAAGGAAGTCTGATCATAGATGCAAGAATTTTAATTTGATAACTCTCTCACAGTTATGCTGTGAATCATATTATAGAAACACAGAATTGGAAATTAGATGCCGAAACTCAAACCATCCTCAGAAAATATAACTCAGCCTCTCGTATCCTTGAAACCTCTCCAAAGCAATCTATAACAATAGTTCATACAGTGATGAAAGTCTGAAGATATTTCTAGCTGTTCAGAATACTACATAAGAGTAATTTCTATAAAATCTTTATGATTATAAATATGATTATTATCTTGCTGAGCAAAAGTTGCAGTCGCCATCCCAAAGCTCCATATATATATATATATATATATATATATATATGAACGTGTTTCCACAAATTAAAAGAGATATTTATGCCATCCCTCTGTATAAGTCTACCCTTTTTATATCATATAATATCACTCATTTCTTTACTTCTTCCACCCCCCCCCAAAAAAATTTCTTGTGAAGTCTCCACTATTCTGAATGGATGCAAAGCATCAAGATGTCAAATAGAGGAGAAACTGAATTACAGAGAAGAATTTTGAATTCTTGGGAATAATCCAGAATAAAGTATAAATAAAGATTGAATTGATAGGCAGAAGAGAGAAGAGCCAAAATTTGGTGAAAGTTGTATAAGACATTATGTTAATCCTATCTTTTTCTGGTCCCCTCTGGAACTCAAAAAACCCTCTGACAGGTCTATTAGAGCCGCAAGAATGTATTTTCATGTCAAGGTGATAGTTCTTAGGAGAGACAGTGCATCACAGGGAAGCAGAAACTTAGTGATCCCTAATATAGAATCAGAAGTAATGCAGAATCAGAAGTCTCACGGTATTTTGTTAAAATCTTGTAGAAGGACACATACATCCAATTGGTAGATGTTTAAATTAGTTATTAAATTTGTTTAAATTTTTACCTGGGCCCTTAGAGATAGTGAGGCCCTCAGTGGCCATCTGAATTCCAACAATAAATAAAAAAAATAAGTAGTATCGTGTAGAAGCACTTTTACATACTAACTTAAAAATGGACACAAGAATGGTATCATCCCATCATCCAGGAAGAGTAATGCTCTTAGGAATGTATATATTAAAATATGTAGGGTGAGAAGAAACCATAAACTGGGATCCTTTCTTACTTTGAGATGCATTTACCAGCTGGAATAGTTAAAACTTCTAGTTCAGTCCATTCCCACAGAATTCATCATTGCTTCCATATTTGTTTCCATTTTGTCTATGGTGAGAAGTTAAGGTGTGTATATGTATATGTGTGTGTGTGTATATGTATATGTCTGTGTGTGTGTGTGTGTGTGTGTGTGTGTGTGTGTTTAGAATAGCTAAATAGATACTATGTGTATCAGGAAATTAGTGTTCAGTAACTTCCCTGCAGTGAGCTAGTAAATAGCAGAATTAGGACTTAAAATTATGAAGTTTGATTCCAGAGCACAAGTAACCACTATTCAGATGCATCTCAATATGTTACTACATCTGGCTAGATGGACGTGTGACAAGCAGACATGACATTTGAAGAAAGACTACACAAATCAAAACGGATCAAGGGTTAACTGAAAAAGCCTTTCAATAATTCTCTTTTCCTGCCACAAAGGAAAAGAAAAAAAAAATAGAATCTAAAACAAGAACAAAAAAAAAAGAATATCAGCCAAGAAATAAATCACATGTGTAGGTGACACTTGTGGTAGTCACTTGAGCAGCTTCTGTATTCTAGAAGGTCATCAGTTCATGTCTTTTGTCTAGGACAAGAGTTGCTCTATCTAGAAGAACTAAAGAAAATGCATAAAAAAGAAAAATAAAGCCAATCTTTGCATAACATTTATAATACATGTATTGTATGGGAGGGAAAATAGCAGGTAATTTTAATTTTTTTCAAGTTTTGTCCCAGATGGCTATTGTGAGCTCTAAATCACAGCCACAGAATCTGTTAATACTGTGATCATTAATCCATGCTGTATAATGTCTCATGATTTCAATGTATGCTTCTTATGTATTGCCAAGATACGATAAAAAATTAAAATAACCAAGGAGGAATAATTTGTGGCATTTTTTTCTAAAGCACGCTCTTAAATAACATTTAATCAGAGTAGTGTTATCCAAGGCATTTGGGAATTACACATTACATTAAGAAGTAGTTTGGGTAAGATAAATTGTTTTAAGAGTGGCAATACAAGTAACAGGTATTTCAGAGTGTGAATAATTGTCATCCTGGGGAAAGGTAAGATATTGTTCAACTATCAGCACATGAACCCTGGGTAGATTATGGAAGACAGCTATTGGGAAAGTGTCAGATCCGTGGAGACAAGGAGCAAGAACCACCACTACCCTCATATTCAAGTATACTTTGACTGAAGAGAGATGGATGGCTCTACCAGTCTGTGGGTTGGGGGTTGGGGGTATAGCCAGCCTTCACTTCCCTCTTGCTCCTTGAAGAGAGTCATCGTCACAAAGATCCTGTGGTGGACAAATTTGTTCTCTATCTCTAGAAGTATTCTTATGGCTCTGGGGTTCCTTATAAACCCTCTGGCTTCCTTTAGGGTTATGTCTGGATATCTACTATGTGCAAAATCATGTTTCCCCATGTAGAGAACAGCACAGAGAACAGGGGGTGGAATGATACATGGGTAAGGAAGAAAATAACAGGGTCTAAAGAGAATGCATTTTCTTTCAAGATTTGCAGAGCTAAGAAATATGAGGCCCATGAGTCTGGAAAGAAAACTCAGAAGGCCAGTGATATGGAAAGGGGGAGGTACCAGCCACTCAGAGGACAGATAGTGGTAATGGACAGGGAAGCAAAATAGAAAGAAGTTTCTTTTCAATAGTGTATTTGATGTCTTAGTGACTGCAGTAAAGCAATAAAGTAGATAGATGATAGACAGATATATAAGAAAGGGAGACAGATACCAGAAAGAAGAAAATTCGCTTAGCCCGCTAATCTTAAGACTATGTTGAAGTTTTTTTTTTTTATCTACTGACAAACTATGAAAATTAAAACCAAATTTAAGAAAGTTTCTGAATGCGTATTCAACAGCAAAATATATTCCTACATACTAGCAGTCAAAAATAATGGAAAATAAAGTTTTAAAAAATTACATTTACCACGCCATATAAATATTTATGAATAAATTAAAAAAATACTTCTACACTGAAAATTACAGCATATTGCTGTGATAAAAAGCTAAATAATTTGGGAAATAATTGATGCCTAGGAATCAACAATCTAAACAATGTTAGGATGTCAGTTTTCTTCAAATTATCTATAGATTCAAAACATTCCTCTCAGAATTCTGATACTGATTTATAAATGTGTGAAAATTAGCATGTTGGATCTGAAATTTATAGGGAAATACAAAGAACTATGAGAACCAAAACAATCCTGAAGATAAAGAAAGAGTAATTATGTTACCAGATGCCAAGGCTTATTATGAAATACAACGATTATTTCAATGTTATATTGGCAGAAACATGAACAAATGGATTGATAGACTATAATAGCATCCCCAAATATATTAATATATAATGGGCACTTAATTTATGACAAAAGGTGTGTCTATATAGTTTTATGGTGGAAACAATGTGCTTGACATTAAATAATGGGGAAGCAATTATGTAAGAACCATATCCTTAAGTCCTATTATAAACATTTAATTAGAAATGAATCATACACCTAAATATGAACATTATTACAGTTTTAAATCTTTATATAAGTTGTAAGATGATATCTTCATATCCTAAGGATTTTTAAGCAAGCTATTAATGAACTCATTAAAATAGATACAGGAAGCCTGGGTGGCTCAGTTGATTGAGCATCCAACTCTTGATTTCGGCTCAGGTCATGATCCTAGTGTTGTGGGAAACAACCCTGCATCCAGCTCTGTGCTGGGCCTGGAGTCTGCTTAAGATTCTCTCTCTCACTCTCCTCCTCTCCCTCACTTGCATGCTTTCCCTCTCTCTAAAATGAATATATATATATATATAGAGAGAGAGAGAGAGAGAGAGAGAGAAATAAATGATGATTTCAAGTAATGTTTATTACTTATTGAGAGAGAGAGAGATTGAGAGAGAGAGAATATCCCAAGCAAGCTCCACACAGTCAGCTCAGAGCCCAACACAGGGCTTGATCTCATGAACAAGATCATGACGTGGGCCAAAATCAAGGAGCTGGATGCTTCATCCACTGAGCCACCCAGGAACCACAAGAATAATTTTGGTAACAGAATCTATCTGAAAAAGATCTTATATCCAGAATACAGAAATAATTTTCAAATATCAGTATTAAAGTCAAACTATCCAGTTAAAAAATGAGGGAAACTTTTGAACAGTCTCTTTATAAAAGAGGATAATCAAATGGCTAATAAGTGTATCGAAAGTTGCTCAACATCACTACTTACCATGGCAATGCAAATAGTAGCATAATGTGATACCACCACAATCCCACTAGATGAATAAAATAAAAAGACTTAAAATACTAATGATGACAGGAATGGTAGCAACTGGAACCTTTGAATATTTCTGGGAGTGCAAATTAATTCAACCACTTGGGAAAACTATTTTGTAGAATTTATTAAAGCTAAACATACCTATACTATAGTCTGAGGTCTCCACTCCTTGAAACATACCCCAGATAAATAAATAAATCTACCAAAATATAAGCATTTTTTTCATACTGATTCCAAACTAGAAATATTACAAATGCTCATTAAAACCAGGATGGGTAAATTGTTGCATATTCTTAAAAAGAACAAATTATTGACACAACTAACGACATGGATAAAGCTCACAAACTTTATGTTCCGCTAAAGAAGCCAGAAACAAAAGAGATGAGTTATAAGATCCTGTTTACACTTAGGAAAGAGTTTAAAATAATCCATGTATTTATCTAAATTTGAGCCTAAGAAGTTTCCTTCTGTGGAAGTATTGACTTGAAATGGATATCAGGAGACCTTCTGGGGTTCTGGATATAGTCTGCATCTTGATGTCATGTTTACCTGGGTGCCTACTTATGAAAAGTGCACTGAGCTTGGCACATAAGATCAGGTTACCATGCATGGTAATAATTCACTTAATTGAATGAAGGAAGTAGGAATATATTAATGAATGAATGATTGAATAAATGAAAGAATAGGGCAACATGTTACCTCATCTTGTATATATTAAGCACCTGACCACTGCCTGTCACGTGAATACATGATTGGAGTTGCTCATAATGTGTTGACGATCATGGTGCCCATTTCACTGTGAAGGAGATGCAAAAAATGCAAATGGCCATGGAGTCCACTTATCCTACCATTTACGTATTTCTCAGGCACTACCAGTTAATACAATTTTGAAATGACCTCCTGAAAGCTTATCTAAGGTACCAGGTGAGGATGATCCTCTGAGGGCTTGAGAGGCTGTTCTTGAAAACCTGTTTTATACTTTAAACAACAGCCATTGTATGGGGTAATTTCCCTAATATGTGAAAAGCATGAGTGGGAAACCAGAAGGTGGAATTAGGAACAGGTTTACTTCCATCACTCTTAGTAATATATTTGGGGACTCTGTTCTCTGCTGAATTAGAAGTTTGCTTTTTCAGAATGTTAAAAAAAAATTAAAAAGGGTGGGGGGTGCGCCTGGGTGGCTCCATCAGTTAAGCGTCCAACTTCGGCTCAGGTCATGATCTTGTGGTTTGTGAGTTTGAGCCCCGCGTTGGGCTCTGTGCTGACAGCTCAGAGCCTGGAGCCTGCTTCCGATTCTGTGTCTCCCCGTCTCTCGGCCCCTCCCCTGCTCACGCTCTGTCTCTCAATAATAAATAAATGTTAAAAAAATTAAAAAAAAAGTTTGCTTTTTCAGGATGAGAATGCTTCTGCTAAGGGATAAAATAAAAGTTATATTAAACCTGAGAATATAGCTACTGTTGGTCATTTGGTCTCTTACTGTCATTATATGAGCAGTCAAAGAAAGGAATTGCTATTCTGGTAGTAGTAATCTTCCCAATTATCATGAGATCTGGTTGATGCAACATAATGAGATAGAAGAGATGTCTGTAATTTGGAATATTCGCTGGGACATATTTTGTTTCTTCTGTCCCCAGTTACAACCACGCACAGTTAGCACGAGAGCTTAGCAAGGGCATGATAAATAGATCAGATCCTATAGGCATACAGGTCTGGTTTAAGGCACAGCCTAGTCAGTCTAGAGTAGCCAAGGACTGGACAAGCTTGAAGGGGATTTTATAATGCTTGGTAGAGAAGAGACAGGTTGAAGAGTAGTAAGTACCTTAGCAACAACTGCAGCAACAGAAGCTCAGTGACAGGTCATACACTGAAGTGTTCATGACAGGTTGGAACACACTTAGGATGCTGCTAACTGGATGCACAGTACAGAAGCTGGACTCTAGTGGAAGCCATGCTGCCCAGCCTCTGCTCCCTGAACCACACTCTTCTCCAACTGCCATCAAATGTATCTCTTTGCTTGAAAATGTTCTCTGCAAACCTCTGCCAGCTCGGTCTACATGTCTAGTATGCTGAACATTCCAGAGAGTCAGTACCAACTGGGAGCAAAATTCAACAAATGAGTGATAGTAGTAATTACAAATGCTTTCTCATTCTTTGGGTGAAGTAAGTCTGAGACATGTATATTACCCTGGCTTCAAGAGTTCTCCAGAAAATTTAAGCCTTGTACACAAAATGGTACCGTGCTTGATAATGCATCCTGTTGACTGCCTCCTCTCCCTTATATCATCTCCTCAGTTAGCTACCAATGTGTCTGAGAATCTTCTCCCAAACAAAATTCCTATACCAAAGTTGGCTTCTGGAAGAACACTAGACAGAGTGCTATGTGCAATATTGCCCAGTATATTTTTGAAAAGAAGAGAAGACTATATGTCACTAAATATATTTATTCAGCATTTTGGGGCAACAATTTATTTAAATTAGAGGGGTGCCTGGGTGGCTCTGTTGATGAAGCATCCAACTTCAGCTCAGATCATGATCTCACAGTTTGTGAGTTGGAGCCCCGCCTAGGGCTTTGTGCTGACAGCTCAGAGCCCGGAGCTTGCTTCGGATTCTGTCTTCCTCTCTCTCTGCCCCCCCCCCCAACCTTTCTCTCTCTCTCTCTCTGTCTCTCTCAAAAATAAACACTATTTTTTAAAAAAATAGAAAAAAAAAGAAAAGCCTTGAGTTTAGGATATAGGAACTAATACCTCAGCATTAGTTACTGGGTAACTTTGAAATCGTCACATCACCTCTCTGGGCCTCATTTTGTACTACTATAAGAGGAACTCGATGATGCAAAACTGGTATTTTGTAATTCAATTTGGTGTGTTGTTCTACAAAAGAACATTTTTCTTGCCCATCCTCTTTCCCCTGTTCTTCCCAGGCATGACCTCTGCACCATATTATTTTCAAATATACAGCACAAATTATATTTTTGTCTAGTTGCTATGGTGATCAGTGTAACTCAATTCCTTAGATAGAAGTGCCAAATTTTGTTCTCATCAAAAATGATACTTATCGTTCATGTTGCCTCTTGTGAGGAGTGGAGAAGCCAGAGAGCTCGGGGCCGGTGGGACTGGAGAGTCTGCTGGCAGCCTCTGCGGCAGGGGATGGAGAGGCCCACAAGAAAGAATACAGGGTAGCCGCACCCTTAGTAATTAGAAAATAAGGTTCTACAGGGACCAGTGATTATCTGTGAATATTTTATACAGTATTTTAGAAAACATTTTCAAATCAATCTCCTACATATAAAAGTAAAAAATTCTACATAGCTATCGAGCCCTTCAGTCCGTCATCCTTCCAAGTCTATTACCTCCAAAAGACACGGCCAAAACATTACCTTCTCTTAGGCTATTGGCCTTATCCTTGACCAGTTTCACTTCTTTATGTTCCTTCCCTGGCTCCTAGAAGTTTCTTGAGATCACAACCCATGTCCTTCGAATACCTTATTTTAAATATATGCCTCATCATCCAGCCATACTTAGAGAACACATTCTTATCTTTTAGGACAATACACATATAGTTGGACATAGTCTAAAGCTTGAGTTGATTATTTCATTTCTACTTTTCTGATCAATTATTTATTAGTATTTCTCTATCCTCCACAAGACCATCTCTCTCTCTCTCTCTCTCTCTCTCTCACACACACACACAGCCTGAGACTGAGTCATAAACATTTACTGGATAATCAATTCACTCTAAATATAAGATTTGCAAAATGTGAACTGAAGTAGGGAGGTTATGTGGAGTAAGCATAAGAGAATGAAAATAGTTCATTTAGAAAGGTATGATCCTGCTGATGAAGTTATAAATTCGTAAAAACACTTTGGATAGCAATTCGAAGAAGAAAAGAAAAAAAGTCTATGTTCCTAATGATCCATCATTTTCATGTCTCAACATCTACCTTAAAGAAACACACTAGTAGACTCAAAAGGCATGCACAGTGGCACTCATTTTAGCATCTATTTAAATTACAAAGATCTGGAAAAAACTAAATGACAAACAATGAAGCAATGTTTAAAATGTGGCCTGACTGTATTAGGAAATATAAAACACAGTTTAAAGAATAAGGTAGATCTTTACCTTCTTTGTATGGATCTTGGTAATAGAAGAGAAAGTCATAGAACAAAATATGCAACGCAAAATATTACATTAACACAAATAAAAATGAAATTATATACGTAAATATGTTAGTGCCTGCAGTAAAAAAGAATCTGGAAGGAAACACACCAAACTGGTTAACAACAAATATCTCCAGGAAAGGAACAAGATTTCCAATGTCATCAAAGGAGACTCTGGATACTTTTTTGTTTTGTTTTGTTTTGTTTTGTTTTGTTAAGAGAGGTCATTAAAAATGCAGAAAAAAATAAAATAGTAAGCATCCATATTGCTGTTGTGGTAGGGTCCCCTCCATAAAGAAAAAAAAGAAAAAAAACAACCTCAAGGCAACTTGGCTATATGCATATGTGACAACATCCCTCATGACCTTGTAACATGAGACCACTTAATTAGACTACTACATGTTTGTGTGTTACCAAATATGGGAGACAAAGAAGTAGAAAATATATAAAAAAAAACACACCACATGGCATTCAGGGCTCAGTTTTTCAGATACGAACCCAACTGAGCCATGCTGGCACGAATAAAGTTGCTTCCTGGAAAAAAAAGCCTCAGCATCATGACTGTCTGTGCTAGAATCCTGCTACACTATTAATGATAATTAACCACAGTTATTTATCTTTTTTAAGCTATTCGATTTTTTCTTCCACTTTATATTTTGTAAAAATAATGCATGCTTACTAGAAATATTTCAAACAATGTAGAAAACTACACAAAAATAAAATCTTTATGCCACCTAGAAAATAGCTCTCTTTTATATTTGGTGGACATCATCCCAAAAAACTTTAAGAGCATACACAGAGAGATAGTAGATACCTAGACAGGGTGATTTTCTAAGTATGACTTCAGACTGTATAGATAGTTTTTTTTAAATACAAAAAGCATTAATTTAAATTTTATGTAAATTAACAGAAGACAGTACACTGAAGTGTTCTTTTTTTTTTTTTTAACGTTTTTTTTTTTTTTTGAGACAGAGAGAGACAGAGCATGAACGGGGGAGGGTCACAGAGAGAGGGAGACACAAAATCTGAAACAGGCTCCAGGCTCTGAGCTGTCAGCACAGAGCCCGACGCGGGGCTTGAACCCACGGACCGTGAGATCATGACCTGAGCTGAAGTCGGACGCTTAACCGACTGAGCCACCCAGGTGCCCCTGAAGTCGTTCTTGAATTTAAAAACACATGATGCATTACTGCAGAGAGATATTAGTTCCAAAATTACAACTTAAAGCTAAAGAATAAAAGATTAAGGGGCAACATAAGGAAACAAACATACTGTGTTTCTTTAACATCTTGTTTCAATTTAATGTGACCTTGTTCCTGCCTCTGGTGGAAGGTGACTACCCACACCGCATCTATTCCCATCGCATGTTTTAAGTGACACTCTTCTTTTCCACTGCCATCTTGAGTAGCCTGTTCTATAAGCATCATTTGATATAAAACAGAAACTTATTAACTGCCCACCATCAATCCTTTTCAGTTTATCCGTTCCTAAGAGTGTTTTTAAAATATCTTAAATCACAGGATTTGAACATTAGAACATTTTAATTCAAGAAGGGTTCATGGGTACTTTGTTCTCTGATATATTTCATGCTTGAGACTGTCAGCCTGTTGCCTTCTAATTTGGATATTCTTGCATCATTTTTTTGTATTCAGAATATTGTTTCTGTAGAGCAATCTGAAGCCCATCTGATTTTTTTTTTTTTTTTTTTTTACCTTACAATGCCCTTCCCCCCCCCCCCTTTTTTGATGCCCAAAGTGTCTTCGGGGTTATTCTTGCTCCTCAAGAGCTTAACTAGCACCTGGAATGTTTTTATCAAATTTTCATGAAATACTTTATAATCTTTCAATATTTAGATAGAGTTCCCCCTTTTTTGTTCTCATTTTTTTTAAATTGAGGACACATTTTATTACATAATTGAATGAATTTCTCTTTTGCATTTACTCAAATACTCCAGTTATTCTTGCATTGGAATGCATTTATCAAGTTTTTTTTTCTTTGTTTAATATACTTCTGTTACAATTAGCTTAAATCTGCCCCCTTCTGTCAGTAATAATGTTCTATTTTGTATCTTTTTTGTCCTCATTCATTTTTCACTCTTGCTATTATCATTCAGAATTTCTACCCAGATCTGCAGCTTTCAATTCTATCTCCTTCTGTCTTCCTTTCCTCTCATCTTTCAATTCTTGTTTCATAGAATTAAAATTACTTTTTTTTTTAATTAAAAAAAATAACGTTTATTTATTATTGAGAGACAGAGAGACACAGAGAATGAGCAGGGGAGGGGTAGAGAGAGGGGGAGACACAGAATCCGAAGTAGGCTCCAGGCTTCCAGCTGTCAGCACAGAGTCCAACACGGGGCTGGAACTCACAAACCGGGAGATCATGACCTGAGCCTAACTCAGTCCCCAAACCCACTGAGCCACCCAGGTGCCCCAAATTAAAATTACTTTTATGTAGTGGCCTAAAATAAAGAAATTGTAGCTGTTTTCCCTATTTTCTTTGAGATAGATTTATCACTTAGATCTGATTGTTTTTATTTTCTGTGATGCCCTTCTCTCCTTCCTTCTGAATAGGGAAAGAGTTAACATTAGGAAAGGAGAGATAAGGCAGTCTCAGGAGAGAGACTGCAGCTGCCAGTGGGAGGCTGAAGAAGCAAGAGGGGTTCAGGGGAGGGAAAAAAAGGATGAAGGTATTCCAGATCTTCTTGGGCTACGTGCCATGAGTGGAGTCTCACAAATTTTCTAATAAGGTCCGAATAAAAAGTCAGGCTACTCAGTCAGGTCCCCTCTCGCTCTTGAGAGCTTTATACCTTCCCTCAATAAACTGTATCACTTTGCTCACTCTCTGTTGTCCCTGAGATTCGTTCTTCGACTCTGTGAGACAGGAACCAGTGTCTCTCCCACCGGTCTGTAACACTTCCTTTTTCTTTCTTACTTTACTTTGAGGGAGCGAACCTTTGAAATTACATCAGTTCTGCCTGTCATCGTGTCACCCTGAAATCTTAGCATTTGTCAGAGCCAGTCCGTATGTTCCCTTTTTAACAGCTTGCAATTCTCTTCAGTCAAAAAGGTGGAAACCATGAATATTAATTGGGCTTTTTGTCCCAGTTAGGTATTCTAGTAAGAATTCTTGAAATTTTGTTGCAGCAAAGACTGTTTGGGGGGGGGGGTCTGAGTGAGAATCAAAGTGTCACTGTAGCTCCCTGCTTCCCTCCAGAGGGTTCTGTTTCTTTCCTGCACAACTGTCTTGAAGACTGTCAATTTCAGTTCTAAATCCTAGATGCATATTAGACTCATTTGGGAATTTTTAAAGGCAAACAGTTAGGTCCTCTCTTTCAGAAAATCTGCTTACTGCATCCAGAGTGGGATCCTGGCATCCTTATTATTTTTTTTTTAATTACACAGGAAATTCTAAAAAGTAGACAAGTTTGAGAGCCACTGCATTATACTCTGTCTTCCCCTTTGTTTGATTGCTATTAATAATTACTTTTTAGGGGGTGGAGTTAAATTTTGCTCATTTAATTAAGGGTAAGAGTGTGAGATACAGTGTCAATTTATTTTCTCAAATAATTTATTTATATTTATAATTTATATTATAAATAAATAAATAATTTATAATAATAAATTTACCTCTTGAAATAGCCTGTGTTTTGAAGAATAGACTATCTCTGTAGCAAATGGTTCCCAGTCTCAGGTCCTAAGGCAATAAAAGTTTCTTGCCCTTACGTCCTATGTGAAAAGCCCAACAGAGATGTTCCTAACTATGTAACTCCCCTCAGTGGCTCCCCTCAGTGGCTCAGTGGCTCAGTGGATCACAGCTATCCAGGTTATGGTGCCACCATATTTAACACATGCTTTGGAAATAAACACTGTCATCAGCCAACTGGCAAATGGGGTAACAGAGAAAATCGAGAAGCCCACCCACTCCTCACTGCCTCCACCTGGAAAACACGTCATGGGATAGGAATCCAATGCAAGGAAGTCAGCCATGTAGGTGAAATAGGTGTGGTGAGCAGCCAGCCATTCTCTTCCACATAGGCTTAGTAATGTTTTCATAGTTTTTTTTTTTTCCATAGCAAATATTCATGTATTATTTGTTGTAGCTAAATTTAGTTTTTAAGACAAAAGGGATTTTTTTTTTTTTGAAAAAAGAAATCTGGCAGTGAGGAAACCAGAATGTAAGGGAGAGGGCTTTCTGAAGAGAAGAAAAAAAAAATAGTGATGGATTGAACAGAGTAAACAAACAAACAAACAAAAAAGAGAGAGAGAGAGAGATGGAAAAAAGAAAAAGAAAGAAAACAAAGGAGAACCTAGGCATCCAGGGAGAGGATCTTAAACTGGATAGAATTGGCAACAAGAGCTATAAGTTTCTTGAGCAGGGATGGAAACATTACACATCGAGCCAACTTGAGTTTCAGTGCAGAAAATTAGACGGGATCTTTGCCAAATCCCCCAAAGATATCAGAAAACAGTAGCATATATTTAGAAGCCATAGCTCTTCTTGTCCCAATTTGTTCCTGACTTTCTGGCAGAACAGGTAGAATGGAACTCTGTTTTCTGTGCTCTCAAATCTTTCCTTTGACCTTCAGGTTCAAATTTAGAGAGGCAGGAATGTTTATAGTAAAATGATAGAGCATCCAGAAAGCAAAGACCCTATCCCAACAAGAGCCTCCATTTTTTTTTTTTTTGGAAAAGCAGTAATAAAACTAGGGAAATAAGGATCCATGTAATCTGAGGAGGGAAGAATGGTTTTGTTTCTTGCAGGTGTTTGGAACAGAACTATCTGTTAAAGTGCCACTGACTTCCCTTCCAGACAAATTTCCAGTCTCCATAAAAAGAAGCTGGTAAAGTTGCAATTTGTAGCAGAAAAAGCTCATGATCTCTGTGTTCACCCTTCTCTGCCTTATATTGATCTTTCAGAAACACTAGGTGGGATGATTTTCTGAAACATGGTGTGCTGTGTCCTGTAGGCTGGGCCTTGTGGCCTCTGCTCTGAGTAGAATTAGGACACTGCACAAAGGTTCCCTGGACACAGAACAGAGGTAAAATGTACACTATGTTTACTCTTCTTGAAGGATCTGACCCATTGCCCCCTGCTTCCAAAGGTGGACACCGATGGGAATTTCTTCGCACTGTAGGGGTAGAGTTTTCTTTTCTTTTGTCTTTAATTTTTTAATTTTATTATTTTTTTAATGCCGATTTATTTTTGAGAGAGAGATACAGAGTGTGAGTGGGGAAGGGGAAGAGAGAGGGGGAGACACAGAGTCCAAAGCAGACTTCAGGGTCTGAGCTGTCAGCATAGAGCCCAACGCAGGGCTCGAACTCACGAACTGTGATGTTATGACCTGAGCCAAAGTCAGCAGCTTAACTGACTGAGCCACCCAGGCACCCTAGGGTTTTCTAATTGCTCTTCTAAAAATATGCCATTCCCTAATTTGCGCCAAAGGCTGCATTGAGGGGAGGTGTAAATCATCCCAAATAGAAGCCATTTCTGGCTGATACTTGATCCGATGTAAACCTGGTCTTTGAGATGCCTGACAGACAGGTGCATTAACCTTCATCAGCCTCATGGTTACCATAAAATAAGCACGATATGATAACACATTGGTCTGATTCAGTTGATTGATTCAGGATGGACACCAAAGCCAAACCATATTAATCTGTTCCTCTCATTTTTTGGACTAAAAAAAAAAATGATAATAATAGTTTTTGTGTGGTTCTAATGTCTGGGGAAGAACTTGGACTATGGCTCCCACAAAGGGAAGGAGCAAGCTACATAAAAGAGGAGGGGGAAAATGAAGCAGCTACAGAGAGGAGAGCAGAGTCAAGCAAGAAGAGACCCCTGGTGGTGTTAAAGCTTCAGGTTCCAGTTTCTTAAGCCTGGTAGAGTCCCTGGCCTTGAATTGCATCAGACAGCTTTCTCTTTTCACGTACTTAATCATAATTAAGTTACTAAGTTATTTACTTAGTGCTAAGTATAAAAACTAAGAAAAATACAAAAGTCTAACCCTATGTAAGAGAAATGGTTAAAATACTTTTTAAAGTGATTAAAATGCCTTCCCAGGAACACCTAGCCTCCCCTATCACCCTGTTTCTCCACTACTCTTCACAAAGGAGGTTCTTGAAAAACTCCTCTCTGCCTGTTATAGCCATTTATTCTTCACCCCATTATAATTCAGCTCATTTCCCCCATAAGGTCACAGAAACCTTTTACATCTTGGACAAAAACAACTGGGCTCTTTTCAATCCTTATTCTTCTACTCTGGCAATATTTAACACTATCGATTATTCTTTCTTTCATAACTGGTCCTTTAGGGCTTTTCCCCCTAAGTCTCTAACCACTCCTCACCCTCGTCTGCAGGATCTCCTCCCTTTTTTCCCTTTGTCCAGAGCACCTATCGATGCTCTGAGGACTGTTCTCTCAGCCATTTTCCTTTTCATTCCATACTGATCTATGGGTGGTCGCTTCCACTTTTATGGCTTCATTTACTGTCCATCCACTAATGATTCCATACCTTGTGCCAAGATGTTAACTTCCCACTTTCTGAATGTTGCAGCTGTGTTGATGGTGTTGATTTTCACTGTGTGGGGAAAGCAGCGTAGTCAGTTAGGGTGATATACCCAAGGCGAGATAGCCATTCAGCAGTGGGAAGTTGACTTTGACTCCTCCCTTTATTCATCCCCATTTCCAAGTTAGGACTTGGCGAATTAGGGCTTCACCTTCCTAAATATTTCCCAAATATTTTCCATCTCCAACATGATAATTCTTTTTCATCTTTTGCCATGCTCTCTGATGGCACTCTTATAGATCTATTTAATTCTCTACCCAGAAGCCAGCTAGAGGCCAATTCTGATTACTCTCAAACTTTTGCTTTAGACCCTTAAATAGATTCTGATTACATTTATCATAATGTTTGATATGTCACTATCTTGCCTCGTATTTGATGGACAGGGATTGTGTCTATCTTGCTCACAACTGTGTCCCCAGGGCCACAGTACAGTTTTGGGCACATAGTAGGGATTGGTAGCATAAGTAAATGCATGTTTACTGACTTTGGCTTTAAGTAAATATCCCAAAAAGAATTGCATAATAGAAATACCTCATAGTCCACAGAACTGAGTCCTAATTTCTATTCTGCTGTCAACTTAAATTGTGATCTTGGATCACTGAGGGTTTTGCAACCTGAGGAGCCAGCAGGTTTACCAGGTTCCACAACATCTGGCATTCAGTGCTTCTGGTTGTTTGATAATCCTCTTTATCAGAGTACATAGGTGAGCAAAAGAAGAAAACTGGGGGAAAAGGTCAAAGTTTATTAATAAACAGAATCTATAAAAATAAAATGGCTTTGACTAGTGCCTTTCAATTACATGAGCTTCTAGTAGTCAAGTATGGAGAAAGCAAAACATGTTCTTATTCCACCTTATCTATGAAATTGAGCAGATAGAGCAAACATTCCCATTAACTGGGATGCCAGGTGTGAAATTAATTCATATTGCCTAGATAAATCAAGGAAAAGAGAAAGAAAAGCTGATGTTTCAGTGTTTGTTAGCTTGTAAACATCAGAATCCACAATTATAACTTCATGGAGTGGCCGCATTAATCCATCCGTACATGGTCATCTGAAATTACCAGTCCTACCAAAAGAGTTCATCAAGATGGTAATACGAATGGTTTTCTGTGACAATGTTAAGCTAGGGGGAAAAAAGTGCTAATTGTCCTTAATTGCATGTATAATCTCAAAATAATGCGTATCAATTTCTAAAAGAAAAATCTGAGCAACACTTGATCGTCAAATATATTTAGTGAAATGATTCACCACTTGAGATTATAAAATCTTCTCTGAAAAGGAAAGCTCAATATGTTGCAGTGAGGCAAATTGGCTCTCCTACATTCATAATAGTTTTCCTACTTGAGTAATGTTTAATGACATCAACAATACTGACTAGCTTGTTTTCATTCACACTATCATAAACAACCTTGGAATATTTCAAGTTTTGTACTCAGTTGCAATTAATTATCACAGACTGCCAATGTAATATTACAGAGTGGTACCTTATACTCTGGGACCCTAAGACTAAAGGTAGCAGATGTATCAACAATACCATGATGAATACCTTAAGAGTTATTTGTGATTAGATTAACTGCTCTTTTGATTGTTATGAAGATGTATCAGTAGCCACATACAGAAGTAACCAAATGTTGGTTGCTTAGAAAAATACTAAAATCTCTGCAGCTGACATTGTTACTTTTAAAAATCTAATATGATCCTTTTGGTCTACTTTTTCACTCTGGAGGAAGATGCCATTAGTGAAATTAAGAAGGAGCTAAGCTTATCATAGCAATTGCCCAGTTCTCTCAAACCTTTTCTTCCACATGGTATCACATACATAAACATCACAGTCAAATATTGCCTTCATGTTGTATTCTGGATACATGTTATATGGATCCTTGCTAGATCCATGCACAGTCCAGCCCTCTCCAATTGATATCCTAGTTCAGAACATCACTTGTTCCTCCACACCAACTCATTCTGCCTTTTAGACCTGTGTCCTTTCACTGTTTTATTCTCCTAGATGGGTGTCAGTTGAAAAGGACTGGTGAATTTCATGGAAAGTACTGGTTATCCTGATCTTTTGTTTTGGGGTGTGAGGAAAAGTTACTGAAAACACATTTCCCATCATGCATGGCTCCATCCTTCACCCTTTTTTGAACAGGAAGAGTGATTTATCCACCTTGGTAAGTCCAATATTTCATCCCTAATTTACTGCCTACCCTACATGATCTATGGAGTGAGAAGCCCTGAGAATCTGCATTGCTCATTTGTTGAGCAGACCAGGTTAGACCTGATTGAGTAAATCGAGCATTCTTCTGCATTCTTATTGTGTCACTGGGTGACGGTTCAGTCCTTTACAACATGGAAAACAATAGAAAGCCCTGCTTGGTCTTCTTGTCTATAGCTGAGTTCTTCATTTCAAGCTTACTTTTAATGGTGCATCTCTCTATTCTTCACTGAATTTTAGAACCCAGAGGAGAGGAGAGATACTCAGAAATACCCAATATGCACAGCAAAGTATGCAGTGTTTGCAGTGAAATGGGAAGTTATGTTTTAGTTATCACAATGAATAACTTAGGATAAATCTTATTTAATGTTTGATAGACCAATGTAAAAGATATGTAAGGTTAGAAGATCTCTTCAATGCACCATACACATAAGAAAACTATTATGTCCCCATCTCTCTATCCCAAAGAAACCTACTGAAGTTTGATCATGTCAACATATTTTGTATCATTTTCTTTATAGACTCTGGATTCAGTGAATTTGGGTTCTGATCCTTTCTTACCTTTCTAGTAGATCAGTGACCTAGAACAAGTTACTTAAATTTTTGTATGCCTCAGTTTGCACATCTGAACAATGGGGAAAATACTGCCAAGCTCACAGTTGTTTTGAGGAATGAATGAACGAATGCTTAAAAATTCACAGAATCAAAAAATTCACAGACTAGTGCATACAAAATAATAAGCACACCCATTACGAATATTATGACTAGTATACTTAAAATTATTATATTTTGCTCCTTCTTTAGCTTTCATACTTTCTTCCTCCCTGACTGCCTCCCTCCTTTCTGCCCTCATGGGGTTCTGTCCTTCATGCTTGCTATAATACATTGACCACATGCATGTCTTTCTCCTTGGAATTTGTTCTCTTCTTGAGGTTTGGGGGAAGTTGACATTCACAGTTCACAGTCAGTAATGTACTGAAAATTAGCTGGACACTTGGAATATTCTAAGCAACCTAAAGTGTTGGGGACATTTAAAGGCATTAAAACTAATTGTTCCAACTGGAATTTATCCAGAACAGCCATGGAAAATGCATCGTGAAGATTTTATTGACTATAAGTGGCAAAGACCTTGATTTTATGTGTCCTCTAAATGACAACACCTCCCTTCTCTCAATTGTCTGCCAGAAGTAGAAGAAAGCAAATTGCACTTCTTGACAGAGATTACTTGGACCTAAAATGTCACAAAACCAATTTTTTTCCAGGGGTAGCGGCAACATATAAAGTATGTGAGAGGCTAGGTGACAGAGACTCAAAGTCTGGATTTCCCTCACTTCTTACCTCCAGTCTGATAATTACTAGCTGTGAAGTTTGAACAAGTGATTTATTGCTTTAGAGTCTCAGTTGCCTCATTTAAAAAAAATGGGAATGAAAACATTGGTAGGACAGGTTTGCTGTGAAGAGTAAAGGGGGTAACATTACTAACGTGCCTTGCTCAGGGCCTGGATCAAGTAGGCAATCAATAAACATTACTTTTACCCACCTGATTTCAAAGCCTTCCTTTGTTTCCAGATTTCACTTTGGATGGAATCTGGAGAAAGAAGTTACTTCTTTCATATATCAGTATTCAACATAGAATAAGCAAACAATAGCCCCAAATCTGAGCTAAGGTTCAGAAGCCTCCCTTTTCAACTCTTCACAGATTCTACTGCTCATGAGACACTCTTGTACCCAGTCAATAATTAGGATGCTGAGATATTATTTATTTATTTGATGCATTGAAAAAAAATATTTTTAACACCTGCTGTGGACTGAGGACTGTTCAAAGTACTGAGTAAGATAGTCAATGTTCCAGCTCTCAGAGGGCTCACATTCTAAAGATGGAGAGTTAGAATGAATAAACAAACAAGCAAGATAATAACAGAAAGTCAAGAGTGCTATAAACTAAAACAGGAAACTCTAAGAGACAATGTCTGGGTGGGGGATACAATTTTATTGATGAGTTTCTTTGATAAATATTTCAACTCACTATTTCTAAATGATGAGGGAGTCCAGCTGTGAGACAATCTCTGGCAAGAGCCTTCCAGGCACAGGAGAGAGTTAGTTCAAAGGCCCCGGAGGTGAGAATGAGCTTAGAATATTAAAAGACCAGAATGAAGACCAGTGCTGTTGTAGCAAGGTGACCTTATGTGGGAATGGTAGAAGGAGAGGCAAGAGAGATTAGGCAATCCTGAGATGATGAGTCATACTTGGGTTTTGTTCCATATGCACTGAGAAGAGGCTGAAAAGTTTTAAGTTCTCTCCTCTCCTTGTCTGTTCCTCCCATATCAATCAACAATCAAATATACTTCTGCCCAAATCAAAACCTAACAAAGCAAAACTTGTATATTTTGGTTTATGCAACTGGGTATCCTGATGAGTCATTTAACCATACTTTGGTTTTTCAAAGAACCCAACTCTGATCACTCAATATTCCTTGCTAAGTGAAGCATTATTTATAATAGCCAAGATATAGAAACATCCTAAGGGTCCACTGATAGATGAATGGGTAAATAAGATGTGATACACACACACATACATACACACACACTAAGCCATAAAAAAAAGCATGAAGGCTTGCCACTGGTGACAACATGAATGGATGTAGAGAGTGTTATGCTAGGTGTAATAGGTCAGAGAAAGACAAATACTATATGACTTCACTTACATGTGAAATCTAAAAAACGAAACAAAACAAACAAAACAGAAACATATTCACCAATACAGAAAACAGATTTTTAGTTACCAGAGAAGAGAGGGGTTGGAGGGTAGGCAAAACAGGTAAAGGGGATTAAGAGGTGCAAAGTTTCAGTTCCAAAATAAGTAAGTCATGGGCATATAATGTACAGCATAGGGAATATAGTCAATAATATTATGATAACTTTGTATGGTGAGAGACATATGGTAATAGACTCATTGTGGGAATCACTTAGTAATGTGTAAAAATACAGAATCACTAGAAGACATAAATGAAAGGTGTTTTATATCAATTATACTTTAATAATAATAATAATGATAAACCAAAGATTCTCTGCTAAATGAGAACAGAGAGAAATATGGCTGCTGATGGAGGTTGTTGATCCTGACCAAAGTCCTCCCTACTGTGGTTTTAGTAAGTAAAATTTTGCATTTTAAGGTGTCACCTCAGCAAAGGGTATTCCTGCATTTCTCTGTGACTTAACTGTTGCCATTACTGCCTAGAGAATGGAGAAAGAAGGAATTTACTGCTTGAAAGACTTCTTAATAAGTCATTGGCCTCAGCAAAGGTGCTTTTCCTTAATTTATAGAGGAAGTGATCAATCACTAGAAAATACATCTTTCTCGTTAAAGTGAGCTGTTGGCCTCCTGCCAGTTCATCCCACTGAACTAGAGGGTCTAGGTCAAGTGCACATGGACAACCACTGCCATGGGTTTTCAGGGGATGGTTATGAATTTTGTCATTGCAATCAGAGCCCCCAAAATCTATAAACAAGCTGGGATTTGTTAAAAAAAAAGTTATATGGGAAGAAATATGAGGTTTACATTTCATGGGGCTAACTGCAAAAGTTGTCTAACCCTTCCTCCAAGTATAAATGACCATATGCCTATGGACAGTGGTGCCCCTTAAGATTTAGAAACCTGACGCTGATGGTCAAAGTAGGAGATTGTGAGATGTACAGCGCACATTGAGTTATCAAACACCTAAGCCTCTCCTTTTCAGAATATAGGAACAGGGAAGGAAGAACATTGGAGGAAGCAGGAAAGCAAGAGGAAGGACAAGAGGACTGAAAGAAAAACACTGGCATTTCAAGGAAGCCAGAAAGACAGAGGAAGTTGAAATGTGGAGTCATAATACACACGCAATTGCTCAGCACTCTGGAAAACTGGTCCATATCTACTGTTGCTCTTATTTTCAAACAATGCTCAGAGCTCTAAGAGATATCTGTTCCTTCCCCTGTAATTTATGGAAATGAAAAACCAGATGCCAGGGCAGATCAGCAGACATTCCATGTCACGCTGGCCTGAGTCCCGCTGGTTCCCCTGACCACACAATGGCAGCTTTGGGACTGCTGCTTTCTGACCCACAGGAACTATCTATGGCTCCTCATCCTCCAAAGAAGAGAAAAGGTTAGGCCAACTGAGAGAGGTTT
Organism: Panthera uncia; assembly: GCF_023721935.1. Taxonomy (NCBI): domain Eukaryota; kingdom Metazoa; phylum Chordata; class Mammalia; order Carnivora; family Felidae; genus Panthera; species Panthera uncia. Next base: position 63,076,253 of record NC_064818.1, on the reverse strand, counting down.
TGCTCCCCTACTTTTACCAAGGTATTCCTATAAGGGCCTTCATAGGCCAAATTATGAAGCAGCCCCCAAGTATTTTTGATTCTTTCACTCGAGGCTCTCATAGGAGAACTCATCCACCGTTCTCTCCATACAAGATACTCTCAGACACAGCATTTACACCAAGATGTCAGTGAATTTTACTCCCATCTGTGTTTCAACCCTAAATCTAAAAGAATCATTTACAAAGAGTAGAAGTTAGACATTTTCTAGCCTTACAAGCAATTTGTAATCAGTGGAGTCCATTGAAATCACCCTTGATATGATCTCTAAGATCCTAAATTATTTGACTTCTTCCCAGGTCTCTGACTCCAATTCAACTACTACCTGTGATGCTCCTCTCCCTTCACAAACTGTCATTTCATCACCCACAGGGCCTTTGTACATGTTCTTCTTTCATCTGGAACTCTCTTAGGCTCTTCGCATAGTTAAGTCCAGCTTAGCCTTCATATCTCAGCTCAAATGTCACTCCTTCATGGAATCTTCCCTGCCTCCCCAGACTCAGTCAGGCCTCCCAGCTATTACTGCTTTTAGCAGCATGTACCACACCTTACTACTCTCATACGGTTGTTTTTTTCTTATTGTTATCATTTCATCAATGACCGTCTTTTCCCCTGCACCATAAATGACATGAATCTGGAAGTTTACATGCTTTTCGCATGTTATTTTCCCAATACTAAATGAAAATCTAGAAGGGAAAAATTCTAGACTGAAAGGAAAGCTATGCTAAAGGCCCTAAGGTAAAAAACAGCTTAACATGTTCCAGCCAACAGAGGAGAGCCAATATGGATGACCAGTGGGCAAGAGGGAGGAATAGCAGAAGATGAGAGCAAAGAAGAAAACAGGGACAGAACTTGCAGGAACCTCAAGGTCTAGTTCCCAATTTACTGTAAGAAGATAAATCATTAGAAAGGAATATTTGTGTGGATTTTTGTTTTAGTTGTTAGTTTGAAAAAGTAGTATAGATTCCCTGTATACCTTTCAAGCAGAAAACACTTTTATAAGTACATTATCAAAATGAATAAATTGACAATGATACAGTACCACTAACTACAGACTGGATTTTATCAATTTTTATATGCACTGTGTGTGTGAATGTGCGTGTATGTGTGCATTTTTATGAAATCATATCACATGTATAGATGAATATAACTAGCACCACAATCAGGATATAGAATGATTCCATCACCATGAAGAAACTACCTCATGTTACCCTATAATGGCACAACTACTGATTTAGTATTTATCACTATAATTTTGTCATTTCTACAGTGTCAGGTGAATGGAGTCATATACTATGTAACTTTTGCAGTTGGCTTTTGTCCCTCATGATAATGTCCTTCTTTGTGGTCATCTTGCACAGATGAAAAGGACACCTTACCCAGAATTTGGTTTAGATGCTACATATTCACCAAGAGGGTATGAGAATGTTTATTCCTAATATAATAAGAATTTGTGGAAGAATCAGAATATGTTTGCAAGCAGGTCCAAAATTGTCTTCCAAGAGCAAGGAGGGGAAACTACCTTTGTTGTTTATTGTGGTCAGGAAGTGGGACTGTGGTAAGGATTCCCAAATGTAGTCCAGGGCTCATGTGGTTTGAACTTTCCACCAACACCAGAGGAAAGAGAACCCAAGCCTTCTTATCAGCTTGCCCACATATAGGACAAAAGGGGAAAAGGAAGTGTGGGCTTGAAAGAGGCAGAAGTCAAACGTCAAAAATTGTGTCAGACATTTAAATATGAACTTGAGGTCCATCTAAATACCGTATGTATCAATGGTTTATTTTTATTGCTGGGTAGTTTATATTGCATGGTTGTATCATAATGTGTTTATTCATCCACCCATGAAAGGATCTGTGAGTTGTTTCTAGCTTCTAGCTATTACAAATACAGCTCCTATGAACATTTGTATATAGGTATTTATATGGGTATAACTTTTCATTTATCTATAATAAGTACCCAGGAGTGTGATTGCTCAGTCCTGTGGTAAGCATGTCTAACTACATAAGAAGCTGCCAAAATATATTCCAAAGTGGCTATGCCATTTTACATTCACTAACAGTATATGAGAAATTGCGTTAGAGAGGTTAAGTATGATAACGACATCAACTCGCTTACACTTTTAAAATGATCACTTTAGCTGCCAAGTGAAAAATAGATAAGGAAGAGTTAAGGGCAATAGTAAGATCAGAAAGACTACTTAGGAGACTATTGTAAAACTCCAGAGAGATAATTATTTTATTTACAGAATTATAGTAGTAGAAGTAGAGGGGACTAGATAAAGTCAACACAATTAGTTTAAAAAAAAGTTCAGTGAATTTGGTAATTTGTCTGTGGTGGTAGTTGAGGGGAAAAGAGAAATTAAAGAATCAAGATTTTAGCTTCGGCAAATAGAAAATGATCGCTTTGGGGGCCCTTGGGTGGCTCAGTCGGTTAAGCGGCCGACTTGGGCTCAGGTCATGATCTAGCGGTCTGTGAGTTCGAGCCCCGCGTCGGGCTCTGTGCTGATGGTTTGGAGCCTGGAGCCTGCTTCTGTTTCCGTGTCTCCCTCTCGCTGCCCCTCCCCCATTCGCGCTCTGTCTCTCTCTGCCTTTCAAAAATGAATAAATGTTAAAAAAAAAAAAAAAAAGAAAATGATCGCTTTGCTTATTAACACAAATACAATGGGAGAAGAGCAGTTTCTGGAAGGAATAATTTATTATATTTTGATCATCTTAAATTTGTAGTGCCCATTACCTAAGTGGAAATGCTAAGGGGTCAGGTGAAATTGTTAGGAAAGGTCAGAACTGGAGACAAGATTTGTAGTAATTGACAAGGTTTGACCAGACTTGAGTTTGTCCGTTTGAGTACAATGGGGGACGGGGTGGATTGAATAATCCATAGTGTTTGTAGGATAAAATAAAATGGATCATAGAAACTAGCAGGGTACAAGTGGTGAGAAGGACATGAAACAGTAAGGATAAAAAAATAACATCAAAGGATTGAAGATTGCAGTAGGTTGTATAATTAGTAAAATGGAAATAGCAGGTAAATGATCTGGAAGGACAGACAACTTAGAATGTCACTCAGGAGTCAGAAAACTTCTCTGCAGAACCACCCATCCCATGTATTTCCAATCTTAAACCTTGACTATGGTGGTGGTGTTGACATGATATCGGACGCTTTTATGGTTCATGTTACATGTCAATTTGGCTAGGCCATGGTACCAAGATATATTATTCTAGATGTTTCTGTGAAGGAAATTTTTAAATAAGATTAAAACTTAAATAAGTTTATTTTTAGTAAAGCAGATTACCCTCCATAATTTGAGAGGGTTTAATTCAATCTGTTGAGGTCTTAAAAGGAAAAACAACACCAACAACAACAACAAAACTGACCACCTCCGAGCAAGCAAGAAATATGCTAGCCAACTGTGTTTGGACTCAAATTACAACTCTTATCTGGGTCTCAAGCCTACTTTGCAGATTTGAGACTTGCCAGCCTCCTTAATCACATGAGCCAATTCCTTAAAAGAAGTCTCTTTTGTATATATATCATTTCTCTTCTCTCTCTCTCTCTCTCTGTATCTCTATCTCTATCTTTATCTCTATCTCATCTCTTTCTCATCTATATATCTATCTCCTGTCAGTTTTGGTTTGTTTCTCTGGAAAACAAAAAGTGATGAATATAATGCCCCTCCCTCTCTTTTAGGTACCATTTAATCCACATTTTTGAAGTTAAGTCTGAAACTTCAAAACAACTTGATATTCCTGTGGGCTCTACACACATTTGCAAATAAGGAGGACTTGAGAAGACTTCAAAGATGTTTATGAAAATCTTCACAGAATACTTTCTATTTACTGAGGCCTTGCTTTGTTCCTGAACTCTATGTTCCAGATTCTTGGTTCTACCATACATTTGGCTTCCTGTGTCCAACTTTGGATTTGTGGTCCAGTTAACCCCTTAGATCTCAACCCCTGGCCAAAAGGGCAGATCGGCTGGGGATTGGGGGTGGGGGTGGAGAATGGCTGCCCCCATTCACAGGAAGGCTTCTCTTCTTCCCCATCTCCACCCTGTCTTCTCCCAACAGTTGGGAGAAGTTTCTATTATGACTACTCTGGCTATTGTACATATCTTATTTCATTTGAATATTTTGATGAACAGTAATATTCTGAAATCTTTTGATGAAACAATGAAACACCACTCAATCATTTAAAAAGAAGTTAATCCTTCAGTTTGTAATGACATGGATAAAACTGGAATGCATTACATGAAGTAAAATAAGCCAGACACCGAATAACAGATATTGGGTGTTCTCTTCAGAACATGGAATCTAAGAAATGTCAAACACATAAAAGCAGACTATAGAATGGTATTGCCAGAGACTGGAGGGTGGGTGAAAATGGGGAGATGTTGGTAACAGGGAACAAACTTTCAGTGATAAAATGCATACGTCTTAAACATTTAATGTCCACCAGGGTAACACCAAGCATATATTGTATACTTGAAATTTGCTAAGAGGGTACATCTCATGTCTTCTCACCACAAAAGAAAAAAGTTGGTGCATGATGTAAGTTGATGGATATGTTAATTCCTTTTATTTTGGTAATTATTTCATAATATATACATTTATCACAACACTGCATACACCTTGAATATGCAAATTTTCGTCTGTTTATCTCAGTGAAGATGGAAAAAATTTAAAAGACTCAAGCACAGTTACACATAAAATATCATAGTGCTTGTTGATAAAAATGACCAATATATATATTTTTTTCTGTTCCCATGCCTTTATGTTAACGTCTCTTTAGATATTTGCTTTTGATGGTCTGAAGCTGGGTTTTTAGTCAAATTCTGGAGAATAACTCATGGGAACAATATTCTCTGAGTTAACGATTGTTTGTGAAAATTTATCTTCCATCTCTATACTTGGAAATCTATTTGGCTGGATGTAACATCCTTGGATTCTGTGTTCCTTCTTTGGAAATATTGAAAGTGTCATTACACTTTCTTCTAAAAGTGTTGCTATAGACAATAGTGATGATAAACGGATTCTCTTTCACTTATGTGTATTGTGGTAGTTCTGTCAGGGTGCCCAGAGTTGGTTGGTCTTTCTTTCTTCCTTTCTTTTTTTTTTTTTTTTTTTTTAAGTTGCAAAATGTTACTAAATACGTCTTAGGTTTGGATATTCTAGATCAATTTTTCTTAAGGATGTAATGGGTGTTTTAAGATGTAATTTTAAGTCTTTTTGTTTGTTTTTGTTTTTTATTTTCAGAAAAATTACTTAGAATTACAGTTGTTTTTTTTTTTTTTTTTAATTCATGATTTCTCTACTTTGTTATTCTTCCTGGGAGACATATTTTATATCATTCTGTATCTTCTTACATATGTTTAAATTTACCACTTCCTCTCAAATCATTTGCTTTTTTTTAATTCAGTCTTCTGTTCACTCATAATTTTAATTTCTGAACTAATTATTTTTACATCTTATTTGCAAATCTTTATTAAGATCTAATACATATTTACAAAACTATTTCTAATTATGATTTATGTTGGATTTCATATCTTGTGCCATTTTCTTTATGTAGTTATCTTCCTTTGAAATATGTTACAATTCTCATCTCTTGTGATCATGTTTTCTGGCATGCTTCCTTGATGTGGGAATATCATTCTTCTCCTTACGCTCTTTTTCTTATAAGGCCATATAAAATTCTATGTAAATCTTTTTGTTATTTGTAATGTAAGAAATTAGGGTTTTTCCCCTCACTTCATGGCTCTTGAGTAACTGCTCCTGTTGTTTTGGTGTGATGGTCAAAATATGTTTTCTTTTTGATGGCTCCTACCCCTGTTCCTCTCCTCCACTTTGACATGGACTTTCTTTTGTGTCTATGGCATGTCTCTTCAGGGAAAGGGTTTTCCTGAAAGAGAGCTTCTCTTGACTGATTTAAGAGTTCATGTGATTCAAACTACTCAGTCCCTTTAGAGCTCATATCAATCCCCTGCATTCACTTCCCTTTGAGTTGGCAAAGCCACTCCAGTTTGAGCAGCTGTTTTCAAGCTGACTGTCTGAAGTTCCCAGCGAGCACATGTTTATTTATCCACTTTTGTGTTTGGGGGAGTCAAGTCCACTAGATGCCTAGTTATTTCCCTTTGCTTTACCCTGCCAATTTTATAGTAAAATAATTACTATGACCGACGGCGGTTTATCCTCACGTTCTATGTGGTTCATGTTGAAAAAAACATTTAACTGGTGTTAAGGTACACATTTTCCAATTTGACTATGTTGTTTGTGTTTTTGTTGCTATATAGATACTGTCTATTTCATGGGGCATTGGAAAGTGTTTTAAATTATGCTTTCATTTCTATTTCCAAGAATTGCCTTAGTTTATCTTATTTATTTCACAATCCCTGAAGCTATTTAACATTATCATTCTCATTTTATGGCAAAGGAGATAAAGCTTTAGATATTAAACAAATTTTCCAAGGTCGAGTCTCTGGTAAGAGAAAGAAGTGAGATAGGAATTTGTCATTATTTTGCAGAGTACCCACTACCAAACACCCTCATAGGCTACTTCTAAGTGTAATCGAAGCTGACAATAGAAGGCAAAGTCGGAAGTGAACACGTGAAGAATAGGGAGAAACGTGTTGCACGTGGAGAGAATGGAATTGTCACAACCCTAGGTGCTAAGTTTTTGGAAAATTGAAAGGTCAGTGTGGCCATAGCCTTGTGGGCTATCAGAAAATCTTGAACTGATAGATAAGGTGTGAACAGGGGTATATGATTCAGAACATCGTAGAACAGAGTCAAAACTTTGGATTTTATGGGAGCCCATAGAGTATTTTAACATGTGTGCAAAATAGCATGTATATTCGGAGGGACAAGTAAGGCATTAAGTATCTTAGACTCTGAATCATTCACAGGCTACAAGTCCAAAAACATGGAGGATGGGACATGTATAGAGCATTCTTGGATTGGTGGGGTGTTAACTAAACTCGTACTCGATGTGGAGAGAAGTCACAGAAGAACTGCAGAGTTGGAGGTGAGGCCAGTCCTTGCTCAGGAGATCATAGGAACTATGGCTTCCCCATCATAGTAATCACTGCTGTCAGTTGCCAAGGAGACTACAAAGCCATGTTGCATAATCAGAAACTGAAGAGAAAGACTTGTTTAGTTTGAGATAGAAAAACAGATTTTTTTAAAAAAGCCACATTATCTTAATGACATTATATTATTCAGAACCCTGCAGCAGAAGGTCCATGATACGTACATGTGAAAATGTGGCAAAATGATTTCACTTCCTTGTTTCGTGTATCTGCTACCTTGTCTTACTCCCCCCCTGAGACTTTGTGAGTTGGTTTTGTGATGTCTCTTAGTATACTATCACGTTCTGCACTCTGTCCGTTCTTATTCAACAAAGCAAATGCATCCGGGAAAACAGCAGAAAGGAAAATGCCAGTGACTCACGTATTATTTTTAAATGCATTCAAATGACTAAGAATGTTGAAATGCTTGTAACTCTGTTCATATAAGGCTTCGTATCCAGCATTACTAAAATATAAATGAAAGTAACATATAAATTAAAGCCATGGTTTCACATTCCATCATCCCTTTAGTGTTAATAAGTCTTATGTTTCTATTTAGACCTTGGCTTCTTCTATGTTTGGGATAAGTGGGAAGTGTTTGTCTAAAAGCCACTGAATAATGTGATGTAGATCAGGGACATTCTCACCTTCAAGGAGGTAGTGAGTCAGCAATATTTTTAAGGACCTATTTAAAAAAAATTCTTACATTGTTGTGAATTATGAGTCATTCACCACCTCCAATGAGTTGAGTGATTGATTGTGTCTTATGCATCTTTATATGCCCAACTCTCTGGATACAGAACCGTAAGATAGTTCAGAAAAAAAAAAAAAACACACACACACACACAAACATAACGAGACATCTACTCTGTGCCAAGCATTGTTTTTGATGTTGGAGATTACAGAGATGATGATGATGCTATGCTTGCTGTTAGTGAGCGTACAAATTTGTAGGCTCACATTTAAGCATTATAAACAACTTTAGATGAAACAAATAACAAAGTAAGTTATAAATAGATTTCTCTCGTGTTATTCTCATTTACCTAAAAGCTCTGTGAGAGGATTGACTGGGTCCTAACCAACTCCACATCTCTCCAAGTGCCTGCAACTTAATACATTTTTGTTAAAATGAACTTTGTGTTCAGAAGACAGAGCAAAACTTCCTGAAAAACTTTAACAATGTTATAAAGGCACAGCAAAAATGCAAAACAATAATTCAGGAATGATACAAAATGTTTATTTACCTCAATTCCATGGTTGAAGGCAATATAAGAAATACAATTCCTATTTCCTTTTTCTTAATGGAGCTTGTAACTTTATGGACAAGTAGCACAAACAAACGCTGAAAACATTCTAGAACATTTAGAAGGAAACATACAAATACATGGGAATACAAAATGCATGTGGTAAAAATGGTAAGGAGTGAAGACTACTCTTTCCCGAGGTATTTTTCAGTAGTTTAGCTCATTCTTTGGGAAGCAAGCACCTCTGCATTATGGCTAATCGAGGGAAAGGATGTGGCTGAAGTTAGGCGACAGGCAATGAAATCCAAAAAGCAACAGGTGCTTGCTTTGAATTTGTTATTAAATAAGCCACAATATCTGGCTTACTGGAGCATTTTGAAACGAGTCTACTCCTGTCATTAATACTCATAACATCTCACTGGTCATCAGAAAGCCATTCCTCTCTTCAATCCTTCACTTAAAATTGATAGTTTTTGCCTTCAGATTTCCCTCTTGGAGTACTTAGTGGTTTTAAACACAGTTAGCTATTCTCTATGAAATGCATTTCTTGTTAATCTAAAAAAAAGAAAAAAGTCTCTTTTAGTTCAGGACAATTGCTAGCAGAGACAAGTCAAGCCATTTAGATAGCTCTGCTCTATTTTCCTTTCAAATGTCTTCAGTGCCCCAACAATAGCAGATTGTCAGTTTTCTTTTCCATGGATTTTAGCATTTCTCCATCAAGTAATTTTGCTGCTAACTCCCACCACATGTTAGGGTCTAATGGCCTTATTTTATTTCCTGCTAGTTCCAAAATAATCCCATTTTCCCAGAATTCTATCTTCAGTGCCTCTAACCATCATTCATGTCCAATGGACAAAACAATAATCAAACTTCTGACACCCTGGGACACTGGCAATAGTCATCTACAGTAGCTTTCTGTTGCTATAAAACTTCCCACCTGACCTCAGGGAAAATCTGGGTAGAAAGAGGAAAGCAGAAGGACATCCTCATTGAATTTTCAGACTCTAGTCATTAAAGGAAAAATTATATATAGGAGGAGCACAAGGTTGAATTTAGGTTTATGGGGCCTGAACTAACAAAACATTGTGAACTCTTTTAAGAAAAAAAATATCGGGGCACCTGAATGGGTCAGTTAGTTAAGCATCTGACTTCAGCTCAATCAATAATAGCCAAAGTATGGAAAGAGCCCAAATGTCCATCAATGGATGAATGGATAAATAAGATGTGGTATGTGTGTGTATATATATATATATATATATCTACAGTGGAGTATTACTTGGCAATCAAAAAGAATAAAATCTTGCCATTTGCAACTATGTGGATGGAACTGGAGGGTATTATGCTAAGTGAAATTAGAGAAAGACAAAAATCATATGTCTTCACTCCTATGAGGACTTTAAGAGAAAAAACAGATGAACATAAGGGAAGGGAAACAAAAATCATATAAAAACAGGGAGGGGGACAAAACATAAGAGACTCAAAAATATGGAGAACAAACTGAGGGTTACTGGAGGGGTTGTGGGAGGGGGAATGGACTAAACAGGTAAGGGGCACTAAGGAATCTACTCCTGAAATCATTGTTGCACTATATGCTAGCTAATTTGGATGTAAATTTCTTAAAAAATCAAAAATAAAATTAAAAAAATTAAAAAAATATAAACTAAGAAACTAGGGACCTTTGTCTTAATGTGAATTCAGGAAAGTCGTCAGTCTTGGGTCTCTTACAGGTGCAAATCCTAGGATGCAGATTCTAAGGGATGGCAATATGTTATTCACTAGAAATTTTCTTAGGGGTAAAATGTCTGGCTAGAAAGTAAGACCCCAAATGCAAGTTCAAGTACACAACTATAGTCACGGCAGTATTTTGTTATAGCAAGAAATAAAACACATAGCTACTGACAGAGACAGTAGAAAAGAATATATAAAAGAAGAAAAAGTGAAGAAGCATGCCAGAATATTCCAGTGTTTCCCCTGATGGTGAAGGGGTCAAAAGATATCTTTAGGAGAATACAATTTCCAACAGGTGGCTTTTATTTAGAGTGTCTTGCTGAAAATGTACAATATAAAACATCCCTGCTGTTCCCAGCCCATCCTTATATCCTCATGAGGTCTTCAGAATAGGTTTTTTTGCTCACTAGTACAGTAGAGGGGAACTAGAGAAAGTTCCTCATTTTGCATCAACAAAATGAACTAGAGAAAGTTCCTCATTTTGCATCAACAAAATGAGTCAACATCGGCAGACACAAGGCAAGCATAGCTGCATCTGATACTTTATAACCAGAATAAATGCAAGAGTTATGATAGAAATGAAGCACAACACGGGGGGCGGGGAGGGTCCTTTTGTGTGTTAGTTTAATACGGGAACGTTTTCGTTTGACCTCTCATCGTCTTCATTTTACAGCTGGAGAAACAAGGCAAAAGCCTAAGCATGTATGTGCTGTGTATAGAACTAGATTCTGTTCATCCCAGAGCACCAAGTCCTTTGACTCCAAATCCAGCTATGTGTGGACCAAACTACTCTTACTTTGACTGGCTTAGTTAATCCCTTTTCTTTCCTCTTGTAGATAAAAGGGATGTCTTTAACCTGCACTAAGATCTGAGCATTGACATCTGCTGGGTATCTGTAAACTGAGCCAGCAGGAGCCCCAGAGCAGCACTCTCTCAAAGTCCGCACATTAAATCAGCGGAGCCTTGGTGCGAGGACATGAGAGCATCTTGTTGCCTGTTCTTTATACTCAAATCCTCTGTGATCCCCACGGCCGACTTTTAAGTTGGGGAATCTACTTGGAAACATTAAGCATTGATAAGACCCTTCTTAATAATGCTGTATGTTTCAAATTTAATGATTACATAAGAAGGGGGATAAAAAGGTCACATTGCCTTTGTTTTGCATTTTGTGGGCCAGATCTCATTATTTTAAAGGTCTCTGTAGTTTCTGATAACTTCTGTGAACACAATAAAATGCTGAGATTTTGTCTCCTCTGTTTTGTCTCCTTCTTGGCAACTTGTAGGTAATGCTCCCCAGCTGTTCTCTAGCCCACTGTATTATCTTCTATTCAGGCCTAAGAAAGACCTGTAGGGCAAGGTGTGGGTTCTGACTGAGCAGTGTGGCCTAGCACAAGAAATCCAGCTGTGTCTGTTAATTTCTGGGGTCTGGGAAACCCAGTTCTGGGGTCAAACTTGGGATGGGCACAGGGCTGGGAGGAAATCAGTGGATTAAGAACCAATGGACCTCACCTGAAATGCTTTGATCAATTGCAATTTTGAGATGCTCATTTTCTATCTGTGTATAAGAAACTTGGGGTGCCTGGGTGGCTCAGTCAGTTAAGTGTCCAACTTTAGCTCAGGTCATGATCTCATAGTTCGTGGGTTTGTGCTGACCACAAACTGTCAGGCTCTGTGCTGACAGTTCAGAGCCTGGAGCCTGCTTCAGATTCTGTGTCTCCCTCTCTCTCTGCCCTCCCCCACTCATGATTTCTCTCTCTCTCTTTCTCTTTCAAAATAATAAATAAATATTTTTTAAATGAAAAATTGAAGTCTGAGATTACTCTAAATATGTACTGTTGAGTTCCAGAATACATGGAATATCAAAAACCACATTCACGATTCTTTTCTGACATATCTCACTCTGTCTCTAGAATCCAGAGTTAATTAGGGACACATTTTATCAGGCTTCTATTAGGTCATGCCCTTAACACTTCTGAGAATCCTTTTGTTCTGCTGAAAGAATTGAGTTAAATCACCTTAATCCTTCCAGAAATTCTTAACAAAGAATGGGACAACCACATATTAGACTTCCTTTGCCCTTAGATTGCATTTTAATGGTAGTGTCCAGTTTGGGACTTTGTCGTAAAGCTTCGTTCAAATAGCCAAAACTTTGAAATAATTAAATAATTATTTTTTAGGTTTTTTTTTTTTTAATCTTGCAAATCTTGGAATGGGTGGGCTGTCTGTATTTCTTCTCAATTACGTTTACAAATCTTTTTGTGTGCGTGTGTGCTCATTTGTTTTGTAACAATACCTTCTCAGACTTACCTACGAACCACCAGCTCACAGTATCAATGTTGTGACTCAAAACCACCCAGCTGAAGGCTCACTTATTAATATGTCTTCTGTATTCCAAGTTGGCACAGGTGATTGATTTACCAAATATTTTGCCACTACATTATGTGGGTTATCACTTTGCCAACATCCTCTACATGTTTGTTTGCTGATCATTCCCAGCATTAAAGACAGTATTTTTTTACTTTGGTTATGGTAACACACCGCTTTCAATGTCAATGTCTTTATCAGTCAGCAATTGTCCAATAATATTGCAAACTGTCAACATCATGCAACAACTAGCACTTCAACTGATTTTATGGGTCTGTACAGTGGATGCAGTTTGGCTTACCTAGACTAGCTCAGTACTAGGCTGCATGTGTATGTCTGCTGTACATATATATATATATATTCTGAAGTCCATGCTGAAGGAACAGAAGCTATTCCCAGCATGCTCTTCTAATGGCAGATCGCTGGAGCATAAAAGGACAACCTTCTGAGCACAGTTAAAGCTTCTGCTTCCATTATATCAATTTAAATCCCATCAGCCAAAGCACATCACCTACCAAAGCCCAAAGTCTCTGCCCACTGTGAAGCTATCACAAGTGTGGGAATGTTATTATTCTTCTACAGGGAAATAATGAATTAAGGCCAATGATTTAATCTACCACAGTGTCTAACACATGAAAACCAGAAAACTTTCATGGACATTGAACAGTTATTTTTGGTCAAAAGAGTGAAAGAACAGCCCTTTGTACCATGTTATTGAATGTGGGGTAAGGGTAAAGCCAGTGAAGAAGGAAGCCAAATGAGCACATAAAGCAGAAATGTGAGAGACACAGAGGGCTCCCTTGATTCCTGACATCTTCCCCTTTCTTGCTCCCATATTCCTTCCCGAGCCTCAGAAGCTTTCTTCTGCTTCTTTGGGACTCTTACCTTATTCTTAAAATATAGTTCAATTTTGGGGCGCCTGGGTGGCTCATTTGGTTAAGTGTCCGAATTCAGCTCAGGTCATGATCTCACAGTTTGTGGGTTCAAGACCCGGGTCAAGCTCTGTGCTGACAGCTCAAAGCCTGGAGCCTGCTTTGGATTCTGTGTCTGTCTCTCTCTCTGCTCCTCCCCTGTTCATGCTTTCTCTCTCTCATTCTCTCTCTCTCTCTCTCTCTGTCCCTCAAAAATAAATATTAAAAAAAAATTTTAAATATATTTCAATTTTATTCTTAAACTAGATCAAGTGGTTTTCTTATAATTTGAAACTAGACATTACCAGTGAATACAGAAGGATGTTAATGAGGGCAAAATTCTATATTAGGTCCCCACTGTGTTCAACATCCCAGCCCTGGTGAGTAGGAAACTAGACTAGATGGTCTCTCAGGTCACTCCTAGCTTAACAATGTCGGGGGACCTTCCTTTGAGGGATCCAGCTGTCAGGGGGAATCAATGCCTTCATCACACTAGCACATGTTACTAATATCAGTGAAAAACACCCCAAACTAGGTGAATAACTGAGCATACTTTAATGCTACACAAACAACTCAGTGTGTATATACTTTCCTGGAAGAGCATAACAATCATCTAAACATCCACTGTCTATCTTCTTTCACGGTCCAGAATAAGCACATTAACTCCAGATTGTCTTCTTTAATAGAAGTATGAAAAGAAAACAGTAGGGGCCTCCCGCCCGGACGCGGGGCTCCCGCTATCATGGTTTCTCGTGGGGTCATTGGCATTTTCCTCTTCTCTGCTCTCCCCCTCTTGTGTCTAGAGCTCCGGCGTGGGATCCCAGATCTAGGAGTTAAAGATCTAATTTTGCTGTGTGGCCGGATTTTCTTACTACTTGCTCTTCTTACTTTAATTATTTCTGTGACTACCTCATGGCTTAATTCATTTAAATCTTCCCAAGTGTATCTGAAAGAAGAAGAAGAGAAGAATGAAAAAAGGCAAAAACTTGTCAGGAAAAAAAAGAACAAGAGGCACAGGGTGAAAAGGTCAGCAGATAAATAGAGAATGTTCTAAAACCTCACCAGGAGATGAAATTGAGAAAACTGGAAGAGCACTTATTTATCAGATGACGGGTGAAACTTGGAAATTAAGCAATGGTCATAAACTTGGGGGTGATGAAGAATTGGTGCTTGAAAATGGGAGTCAGACATCTTTTGAAACATCAAACAGCAGAGAAGCAGCAAAGAGACGGAACTTGCCTAAGCCTCTAACCAAAATTTCACCATCTGCTGAACAGCCCACGCAAAAGGAGGTTCTTGATCTACCTGAAGAACCTCCTGAAACAGCTGACGAAGTAGTTGCTGTTGCTCTCCGATGTCCAAGTGGGAGGGTCCTGAGAAGAAGGTTTTTTAAGTCTTGCAGTTCACAGGTCTTATTTCACTGGATGATGAAAATCGGGTACCACATATCTCTATACAGCCTTTCTACTTCCTTTCCCAGAAGGCCTCTGGAAGTAGAGGAAGGCTGGTCCCTGCAGGACATTGGAATAACTATGGATACTGTACTCAATGTGGAAGAAAAAGACCAGAGCAACTAATTAAGAAATGAGAATGACCTGTTTTACATAAAATCAGTTATGCCATGATCTTACAGGACAATAAAGGTTTCACATTAAAATCGTGCCATACCTTGATTGAGCTCAAGGCAATAAACACTTTAATGTTGATATCCTCAGGAATGTATGGACACGAAGGATTAGAAAAGGATTGCTCTCTGCATATAATAGTTTTTGGAATGTGCCGTCATAATGTACCATCTGAAAACTAGATAAAAATGTGTACAGTAAGGCACTCCATGATTTGTATTTTTCCTAGCTGACATCATTTATCACTGTGTTGAAAAACAAAATCATATGACTTTGTTTCCTGCCTCTTCAGTCCACCTTGCCATACTGAACATTTCACAATTCAGTCAAACTCTTTAAAATCTATTAGGTAGAAATGTTTGTTCTGCTTTATTTTTAGAAATGAAACTTTAAAGACATTTCAAAGGTCTCTAATGCTTTACAGTTCTTTTTGATATCCAATAAAAGGTTAGTACCCAAAATATATAAAGAACTTATGGGGTGCCTGGGTGGTTCAGTCGGTTAAGCGGCCGACTTCAGCTCAGGTCACGATCTCGCGGTCCGTGAGTTCGAGCCCCGCGTCGGGCTCTGGGCTGATGGCTCAGAGCCTGGAGCCTGCTTCCCATTCTGTGTCTCCCTCTCTCTGCCCCTCCCCCGTTCATGCTCTGTCTCTCTCTGTCTCAAAAATAAATAAAACGTTAAAAAAAAATAAAAAATAAATTAAAAAAAAAAAGAACTTATAAACTCAACACCCAAAAAGCAAATTATCCAATTAAAAATGGGCAGAAGATATGAACAGACATTTCTCCAAAGAAGACATACAGACGGCCAACAGACACATGAAAAGATGCTCAACATTACTCATCATCAGGGAAAATGCAAATCGAAACTATAATGAGGTATCACCTCGCTCCTGTCAGAATGGCTAAAATCAGTAGTACAGGAAACAGGTTTTGGTGAGGATGTGAAGAGAGGGGAACCCTCTTGCACTGTTGGTGGGAATGCAAACTGGCGCAGCCACTGTGGAAAACAGTGTGGAGGTTCTTCATAACGTTAAAAATTGAACTCTTAGGATCCAGTAATCACACTACTAAGTAGGTGAAGAACACAAGAGTACTAATTCAAAGCAATACATGCCCCTGTATGTTTATAGCAGCATTATTGACAATAGCGAAGATACGGAAGCAGCCCAAGTGTCCATCAGTTGATGAATGGATAAAGAAGATGTGGTATACATACACAATGGAATATCATTCAACCATAAAAAGGAATGAAATCTTGCCATTTGCAACCACATGGATGGAGCTAGAGAGTATAATGCTAAGCAAAGAGAAAGATACCATATTATTTCACTCATGTAGAATTTAAGAAACAAATAAAGGGAAAAAGACAAACCAAGAAACAGGGATTCTTGGTGATAGGGATTAAGGAGTGCACTTGTGATGAACACTGGGTGATTAAAATAAAAACAAAAAGGTGAAAAAAAGGCTTAAAAAATAAAGTTCTTTTTGATAGGTATGTTTTGTTTACTTAAAAAAAAAAAAAAAAAAGAAAGAAAACGGTAAGCCAAAGAAGGAACAGGGAGCAACATGAGTTTGCTTTTAGATGGTAATGTTGGCAGATACCAATGACCTGGGTGTACAACATTGCTTCAGGGTAAAATAGTTTTTTGTTTCTTGTTTTTGTTTTGTGTTGTTTATTTTTTTCAGGGCACAGGACTATTTATCCAATCAACTTAGTCTACTCCTCACTTCCTCAGAAAACTGGATTTTTGTTGGAGAATCACTCCAGATTTTTTCATATACCCTAGGAAAAAAAAAACCTCCTCTGCTCTTTCCTTACACAGTTGGACTCTGGAGTTCCCCAATGTGCATCCAAGTACTAAACCCAGAAACTTGCTAAAGAATATGGGGTGGCACCTGTCTCCAGTCCTCCTGCATTGGCAATGTTATTTACTTAAAGGAGATTGGTGTTGGAATACAATACACATGATTTGTTAGTAATCGGACATTAAGCAAATTACTTAACCTCTTTAAGGTTCATGTGTAAGATGGAGATGATATCACCTATCTATAGAGCTGTTGTGTTATAAGAAGGTGATACACGCAAATTGATTGGCACAGTGGCTGGCAAATAGCAAGTTTTATTTTTATCTCCCTGTATTTTCTCTTATCTTGCCTTATCGCAGTAGTGTTCTAAATGGGCAGCTATGGATAATATACCTTTTTTTAAGGAGAAAATAAAGGCATTACCTTTGACTTTTTAATATCTATTGATCTTGACTTCAGTCTTTAACCAAGTATTCAGTGGACTAAAGCAGTTCTGTCCCTCTCCACGGCTTTCTGGCTTTTGTGCTATCTCTCTATAGTATATTACAACCAGAAAGAGCGTTGGAGTTATTGTGCAGATAAGAAGCAGACAACTGAAAAGATGAGGCGGCTTGCTCCAGGTCATTCAGCGAGGTAGTAACAAGGCTGAAATTACATTCTATTCTAGTCTACCTTTCACTTTCCCGTCCAAACTAATAAAAGAAAATAAAGGAATGTACACATTTCTCTGGTTAGTTTCCTGCTAATTTCTTAGGTAAAACCACAACAAGAATTTAAACAAAAATTTAAAAAATAAGGATAATAAATACAAAATGGAAACAGGTATGTTTTTCTGACTTTTTCTTAGCTCCAGATAATGTGCTTATATATCAAATCTAGAGTTTCACGAGCAGGGGACATACACGCTAATAACTGTGGGTGGATTTCAGAAATCAGTGTAAACTAGTTTATTGAGTCCAAATATCTCTAAAAACCAATAGTCATCCAGTACAAGATCCAACGAGAGAATAGAAGGGCCTTCCCAGACCCCCCACCAAGTTTTGGATCTGGGAGCACTCAGCAGGGAGTCAACAGTATGATCCAGAAGCAAGCTTAATTAAAGCACACAGCAGTGTACCAAGTTGGACCACCTGCATCGCAGAGACCTGGAATTTGTTCAAAACAGACAGAATAAAAGAGAAAAAAGAAGAGAAAAAGAAAATTCCAAAGCTGTACTTAGCTCCAAGAGAGATATGTTCTGGTTGCTATCATGCCACATGAGAAGGTGCCTGCCTGCATGACGTAGTCAGGCCTGAACATGCGCATCCGTGCAGTTGGGAGTTCAGCTTTAGGACCAAAACACATAAAGAGAGTTGGCAGGATGTGCCTGGTGAATGCTGGCACACAGTAGGTGCAATAATGCATGTGGCATACATGCAGAGAATGACTGTTTTCCAAGCAGAAGCATCTGTAAGCATCTCGTTTTTGCCAGGCACAGAGGGAGCAAAGAGAATGGCTCAAGGTGTTACATTTGAAGAAAATGGCCACCAGAAGCATCAAAACCTCAGTGCCCCATGAACAAAACAGGCAATGCAAGCAGTATAGTCTTAAGTGAAAAGAGACCATGAGGGTAGGGGGGATGAAGGACGACACTTAGGAAGTGAGACTGGGCTCAGTTCACCTTGGCCCTGCAGATCCAGGCTGAGCTCTGTTCTCCCTTTCTGGTCATCCTTCATTGGGTCTGTGGGCCCCGACCTTGAACGCTCAATTTAGGTGTGGTGTCAGTTTGCTGGGGTATCACTCTTTGCTAAACATTCAATTCTGATTTAGAAGTTTTCTAAATACCATGACCATAAGGCCTTACTTCTGAGATTGCCTCGTGATGTTTTCAATAATCGGTACCAATTTATGTGGAATTCTCTTTCCCAATCCATACTTAGCACACTGATAGTTTTTATGCTTCTTCTTACATAATTTCCAAACTTCTGTGTCATCCTAGAAAAGGCCATCTCACACTGTTTATTGGCTCTTTTTCCTAAAGATATCCCTGCCCTTTCTCCCCAGCAATAACTCTGGAATGGGTTTCTCCTCCCAACACAACTAGCATCACTCTCTTTTCTTCTTGTCACTGACACCTGCTAATGCTGGATTTTAAATTTACCCATTTCCCTTTATTCATATCGTTGAACGGCTCAGCTTCTGAATGATTGAGGAATTGTTCCTTCCTGTAATAGGGAACTTCTTCGCTATTCTAAGTCAGTCCTTACCTCTACATGAATTTCAATATCACAGTTAACTATACACCATTAGTGCTCCACTAACTGCAGACTGTTCTGAGAGCCTCTTTTCTCATGATATAGGCAGTTGTTATCCTTAATTAGTATCATAACCATTTTTAGGTAAATATTTAACAACCAACCCTCCATAGAAGACAGCCTTGATTTCTAGTGTTTGCTGATTTTCATGGTGTAAATATTCCCACCATGTCAGACTTCAAGCTATAGATTTGACATGACTGAACACAGAATTGGGAAGAGAAGTTCACAATCAGCACTTACAAGCCAATATTAGCTGCCTCCAGCACACCACTAAGTATTATTTAACACGGCACTTTATGCTGTAACAAAATAAAGATGTCATCATTTTTCCGTAGATTTACAATTTGAATCAGAAAAAAAATTACACAAACACATAAACATGTATATACACATGTGCAAACCATCAAGTGGAAAATTTTCAGAATCCACAATGGAAAGATAACTATTAGTGAGTATATTTCAACTGTATGGTGAAGTAGGATCTGTGTTATCATGTTGTATTTAACACTACGAATCTCTCACAAGATAAATTGCACATGCTTATAGATTGCTTTGGTGACTTAAAAAGGCAGCAAACAAGTTTTCACATGGAAAATGCTTTGTGTGCTCAATTCAGTTATTTAGAACAGCTACCCAAAGGTCTCTGAAGTTGGACAGTTACTCCAGTTACTGTCTGGTCATTCTCACTTAGGGTTGTAACATAGAAAGTTATTTATCCAACAAAAAGCTACATAATGTATACTGTGTACCAGGCACTGTACTAAGGACCTGTGCTACAATAGAGTGATATAGACAAGATCTTCCTGTCCTCAGGCAGTTTACTGTCCAGTGGGGGAAGAAAAGGAGAAAAGACACCTATGCATATTTACCTATACATCTGTGTGATTTTACCTGCTATAGAAGGTATGTGCAGGGCATTGTGAGAGATCGTGACTGGTAAATTGACTTAGTATGGGAATAGGGGTACAGAGAAAATTTTCTCCAAAGGTGTGACAATTAACTAATAATATGAAAAGTGACTGGAATTTGATGAGGGAGAGGGGAAGGTGTTGGTACAGGAAAAGCCAAGGGAACTGTACCATGTTGAGACATCTGAGGCGTGGAGGGGTGTGACTCATTTTAAAAAGTTGTTCAGTATGGACAGGATGCAGGGAAGATGGCCACAGATGATGCTAGAGAGATGAACAACGGCCAGATTGGGCTGGGTCTAATGGATGGTGTTCAGGATTTTAAATTTTATTTCAAGAACTAGGATAGTCATTGGGTTGGGAAGTAGAGGGGAGGTTAACAAGAGAGTGATATGATTAAGGTGTCCTGAGGGCCTGAAAACTATGGCATTATGTGTATGTAACATAGAACAGGTCTTGATTCCATTTAAAACATTTCTGCTTTGGGATGACATAAAGAAATACTTCTTTGAAGATATTTCCTATTTCTGTATATCATTTTTACAAAACAACCCTAAGAATGTCATCAGATGCTTTTATCTTTGTGGTACCCATCCGGAAGGACTACCCTGACAGTTGGGTGGGGGGAAATCTGGTGCTTTTTGTCCCTGGAGACTAGAGACTTCTTAACTACTACCTGTCAGCTTCTTGTTGCTCTTTGCAGGAATTGTGTACTTGGAGATCTGAGTTCCAAGACTGATGGACAGGACAATGTCTTCTGGGATGGAGAAGGGGAGTAGTGGTTGTCCTTGGGAAAAGCAACGGATAGGTTACAATATTACAATTTGGAAGAGAGTTAACCTCTTCACTAGGATTCCCCAACCCCACTAGCACACATGTTCACACTATTGTTGTGCAGCTGTTGTGAATGGTTAAATATCAGTTGAAAGTTAACGACCTGAGACTTCACCAAGTCCACAGAAACACCCAAAGTCAACACCTTGAGGCTCTTTTCACACAGAGTGAGAGGAATCTGATGGGTGGTTTGCTGTTGATTCCCAGCTGCCGCTTCCTCCTCAGATCCATTCTGAGGGGGCATGTTTTAATCGTGTCTCTCCTCAACTCCTCTTTTCTTTTTTGTGTTCTGGTACAGCTGGCCTCCTCCCTGCCCCTCCCACCCCATCCAAACAAAACAAAACAGACAAACAAACACCCCCTTGCTGCAGTCTCCCTACCACTTTCTTTCCTTCCTTTTCTATTTGTATTCTTATTGATTTTCTTTATGGAGGTAAAATTGAGTAGAGGAAAATTCCTCCAGAATTCAACACAAGAATATTGTATCAAGAACTCCCTAACAGTCCGCTCCATTTTATGGTGGAATTAGATCCCAGGAGGAATAGTAAGAGGGCAATCATCAGAGTTATTTAAAACTCAACTGGACAATGTCATGGAATATGTGCTACCAGAATGTCACAGCTCATGCCAAATGGGAACGAAGGAAATGAACATAAAAGATTTATTTCCATCCTCAGCCCAATTTTTCTCTAGGGCGAATAATGTAGCTGCTGCTAAGATCAGCTGTATCCGTGGACAAAAAGATTCCCTGGCTCTCTGTTGTATATTCCTTAAACAAAAGGAGGAAAAAAAAAAAAGATGATTCTTTCTTTGTTTATCAAGACTCATAGAGTCACAGGTAAAAATTTTAGGACCCAAGTTCTAATTTAAGGCTTGTTCTATGTCTGATAGTAATTACGCGGAAATTATGTGGAAAAGATCTGTATGAAACATTTCCACAAATGTGCCTACTTATACATCACTTCCTGCAATTTCTAAGCGTCATTTTTAAATTACAAATGAGTAATACTTTCTTGTCACCAAAAAAGCACCTATTTTCTAACAGCAGGTTATTATAACAGTTGATCTGAGGTCTATTTATATATTTCTTCATCTTTTGTGGGGTTTTTAGTTAGTTTGTTTGTTTGTTTGCTTTTAAATATATACCAGCTGAGAAGTCTGGCTCCAGGCCAAAATCCTATGTGATCTTTCAGGCCTGACCCTGGGCATTTAGAAGGGTTTCCAGGCAGCCCTTATGATACACACTCCGTGCATTGAAGTTTTCTGAAGAAAGCTGTGGTCAAGGACTCAGACTTAGGCAGCTGCATCCAGAGGCACTTTGGCCAAGACCTCCTTATCAGAGGCCTTGGTTGATAAACTTTTCTTCACTCTGACTTGGTTTTTCTCCACTCACACCTCTTCCTTCCTTTCTTCCTCTGGTCCCTGGGTCTATAAAAAGGAACGAGCCTTTTCTGCAAGTAGTAAGCCTTCCTCAGCAGTAAGATGATTCCCTCATCTGTGCTACACGTCATCTGACCCCAGCCTGGTGCAGTTCTGTGGGGGAAAATGTCACGTTGGGGAGCTGGCCCCTTTGCCTTTTGTCTCTTGCTTGTGCTGTTTCCTAAGGGAATAAAAGCTTGATTGCTAACTGTGAGTTTGACTCATTGTCTCCTCACCTGGCAGCTGGACACTGGTATTGAATAATATCACCGAAAATTTTTCTGATACTAAATATATGACATATGTGAATGAAGACATTGAGGAAAATCAATGTCCCTATGATGAAACTTAGATAAATATAATCCCCATCCTTCCCCAGAATTTCAGTTAAAAGCCACAATGTTCTGATAAGCCAATAATGTCATGCCTGTAGCTCTCACAGTTTATACAGCTCTGTGGTGGACAGAATAATGTTCCCCCTGCAACCATCCACATCCTAATCCCTGCACACCATGGATGTGCTACATTACATGGCAAAAAGGACGGTGTAGATGTGATAAGATAAGGACCTTCAGATAGGGAGATTATCCTGGATTATCAGAGGGGCCCAATGTAGTCACTAAGGTTCTTAAAAATGGAAGAGAGAGGCAAAAGAGGAAGACAAACTGATGTACCAGAGAAAGACTTACCACACCACTTCTGGCTTTGAATGTGGAAGAAGGGGACATGAACCAGGGAATGTTGGGGGCCTCTAGGAGCTGAAAAGGTGAGGAAATGGATTCTTCCCTAGAACCTTCAGAAAGGAATGCCACCTTGCTACCACCTTGACTTTAACCCGTTGAGATCTGTTGGAATTCTATCCTAGAGAATTGTAAGATAACAAATGTTCAATTTTTTTAAGTCACCCCAAGTCATTTTTTTACAGAGGCAGTGATAAACTGATACATAAATATTATAAATATTCTGTTCACTTGGTCCTCAATAGTGTTTCATGAAGTAGCTATTATAATTGCTATTAACTCTATTTGAAGTTATTTCCTATTTCTAAACTTTAGAATGTCCATTTTACCTAAAGCTCAGATGGGGGAAATAATTTGCGTGGTGTTGCACAGCCAGTAAGGGGCAGAGCTGGAGCACAAACATAGACCTATATGAATCCAAGCCATGTCTCCTTTGTATTATATCCTCTGTCCCTCTCAAGAGTTTTAGTGACCTCAGCCTCTGGAAAAGCTCAGATCAGTTACATTGCTAAACACTGCCTATTTCCTATGCAATCCTCTATATATGTTGGGCCAAATAACCACACACATAAATGCAACGTTTCAATAAGGACCCAAGAAGCAGTTACTGCTTGGTTTCTTGCAATCAGGAAATCTCCCTTGGATTTTATATCACTAGGATGAAGAAATTATCCCTGTGCTTTATTTCTGTGATCACTCTGCAATACTCTGTTCCCTTACAAACTCAATCAACTTCTACTACCACCAGGTCACAACACTGAAAGATAGTTCCTTAGCATGGGTAGCAATAGCTCGCTATTGGCTAGAGTTAACAGAAGGGCCAAGCAATGTTTATGACCCCACTGTTACAAACAAGGGTGTGCTGTCTCCTGCTGATGATTGGTTCCTTTGGCCATGGATAACCACCAAAAGCCTCAAAACCCTGGCCTAATGGATGACAAGTGTAAAAGTGGCAAAATGGTGGACATGGAATGAGTAGTCAGAATATTGTGAATGTTGCTCAGGAGGAAATGTTCCTCAGTAAAGAAGTTAATCAGATCTCCACTCAGATGTCCTTCAAGGGTGGACTGCTCTACATTCAGTCTTCAGGTCTCCCTACCATAAGGGTTATGCCATTGTCACCTGTAGACAAAGGGTCCCTAATCTATTGTATATCTCTTTTTTTCCACGTAACAATAGTGTATTATCAGGCTCTGCTTTCTGATTGTTAGCAACGTTTCATCTCAGAAAATAATAATTTCTCTTGATTTTTGTCTTGTGGGTCCTTGCTCTCATGGTTCTCTCAGAAAAGACTTTGTAAGCAACAGCTGCCAACACAGACAGCCAACAGAGCCAGGGAAGAGTGAGTCAGCAAGCAACACTCCTTGGATTCTCTAGAAGTTGCCAAGAAATGGAGTATTTGGAATTGGTCCAGCTACTCAGGCCCATTGTAAATAGTGGTAGTGGTATAGTAATAAGCATAATAATAGCATTAAAATAATAATGGTATAATCTTTTATTGAGTGTTTCCTATGCTAGAAATATTAAGAACATTAATTCATATTCTCATTTAATCATCCTATAAACCCCTACATGCATGTATTAATATTCACTTAATTTTTTCAGATAAAAAAAATGAGCTTAAAGAAATTAAGTGTATTTCTGAAGATCACATGCACACAGACCTCAGTCTGACTCATAACCAAACACTGTTTCTATTCGACTGGGCAGGGCGAGAATGTGTAACCGGCTTTCTTACTGGTGACTTCTTTGAGCCATCACTGTCTGATTCTGTCCCATCTTGTAATCTCTGCACAACTAGCAAGGACTAGGCTCCAGGAAAGTGGGTGAAGATCATGGTCAATGTGCAAAGGAGCCCATTACAAAAAGCCAGGCAGACTGCTAAGCTGAGTGGTCCAAGAGGTTTAACCAGAGGAAAGAATCTGGATTCAAAACTAGTGGTATAGAAATTAGCCCAATGGGGTAGGAGCCGAGGCTAGGGCAGAAGGAAAGTGGTAGGGCCTAGATTAATTCCCCGAGCTGACTGGCACCAGGATATATCTAATTAAAATGAAAACATGTCTTTAAGGCTTAAGAAGATGGATGAAAATAAAATAAAACAGAATTTAAAAATAAAATAAGACTGGCCTGTCCTCCATATGGACAGTCTAGCTCTGGTGACTTGTGGAAACTTTTGGGTGGTACAGAGAGAGACTATTTAAAATTATTTTCATTGCTCTGAGGAAAAATAAAGCTTAAGTAGCACACTTAACTCATCCTTTTATGTTTGATAAGAGGCTTGGTAGATAGGTGATTGATAGGCAGACAGATAAATAAAAGAAAGAATTTAAAGCTAATTTAAGGAAAAACCCTAAGTAAGTAAAAAAGGTGGTAAAGTTATGGCAAATTGCATAAGGCAGAAGTTATTAAGCTCTTATGGAGATAATGTTTAGAATTTTTTTAATTCTTTATTAATCAATATAATTTAGTATTCCCAACCAAAAGAGACAAATGACTACACATTTTATTGAGCAATATTTTTTTGTGATGCTGTTATAAGCTCACCAATGTGCTTGTTTCTTTAGTGTTTGACAAAACAAGGGGAAGATAAAATACCTCCTGTCTGTCCTCAAGAAACATATAGTCTATTGCGAGGAGATGTAAAAACCCATAGGGAAATTGGCAAAAACAAATTGAGTGTGAATCTGAGAGGAACTGACGATATATTAGAGGAGGAAATAGTGCCTTTAGAGGCACAGGTGTCCAGAGAGGTTTCAGGGAATGGAGGAGGCATGGTCTGGTCTGGCCCTTGAAGGATATGTTGTATTTGCCTGGGTTTGGAGGAGAGAAACAATACAGGAGACTGACTGGTATTATTCCAGGAGGAATAAGTATGTAGCATTTTTATAGAAATGTACAAGTGAGGTGTGTAGGAAATAGGCTTTACAGAGGGAACCTGATATTGGGATCCAGTAATCTAATCAAAATTAGTGTGTTCAAGTAATTCAACCAACAAAAATACCTGGGATTACTGCCTATTTCCTATTGGGAGGTCCTCTGCACTGGTAGTGACAGGAATTTTCCATCTCACAAACTTTTCTCTTTATGAATAATAGGGCTCAAACACTCACCTCTAAGTATGAAGTCTATAGTGATGGAAGCAAAAATATTCACGTGTAAACCCACTAAGAAGTGACATAGCACATGTTATGTGTCAGGAACTATACTAGCAGACTCCAGAGATACTGAAATGT
Source organism: Panthera uncia (assembly GCF_023721935.1). Lineage (NCBI taxonomy): Eukaryota > Metazoa > Chordata > Mammalia > Carnivora > Felidae > Panthera > Panthera uncia. Next base: position 63,050,044 of record NC_064818.1, on the reverse strand, counting down.
GCAAAACAGAATCCCTCTCAGAAGAAAACCCACAATCGAGGGAGAGAAACAGACAAATAAACATTTGATCATAACGTATTATGAAAATGGTATGGGAAGAGTTAAGGACACAGGTTCAGATGTCATCTAAAAGAATTAACCAATTCATTCTGGTGGAGAAGAACTGACAGTTAAGGATGGTTAAATAAGTACTAACCTGAAAGACCAGTAGTCATTTACAAAGCTGATGAAGTAGGAAAAGGTGTCAAAGAAAAAGGGAATACCATATGTAAAACCAGGAAATTAAGATAGAGCAGTGTTCAGAGAATACTAAATATCTCAGTAAAGTAGAGGCTGCATTGAAGTAGCAGTTAAAAAAATGAAGTTACCACAAGAGGCAGAGATTACAGTTATGGACGTGTGGATTGCATTAATCTTCCCCTGGAAAAGAATTATAAATACATACACAGACAAATATGTGTATATACACACATATATGGTTATGGTTAGATGTTTGTCTGAAAGGGCAACCAACTCAAATATTACCTAAGGGGCTTCAACACTTGGAGGTAAGGATAATACATAATGTGAGGGACACATTATTCTTGAGTTTTCTCTGGGGACATTTTCTGGTTGGCAGGGCAGAGAATAGTCCCAAGTTAAGTGTCAATTTTAGTGGCCTGACAAGTCTGCAGAGTCAGAAACCAAGCTCCCCACAACCAAACAGCATAAATACAAGGGGAAAAGTTTTGGGGCAGAGAGAACCACAAAGAAACAATTCTCAAAATCTGTAAAGATATAATCTAAAGTCATTGAATAACTCCAAAAGTCTTTTTTTAATGTTTATTTATTTTGAGAGAGAGAGAGAGAGCGCATGCGCTTATACAAGTGGGGGAGGGAGAAAGGGAGGAGCAAATGGAGGAAAAGAGAGAATCCCAAGCAGGCTCCTTGCTGCAAGCATGGAGCCTGATGTTAAGCTTCATTGGGGACTCGATGTGGGGCTCGATCCCACAAATTGTGAGACCATAACCTGAGCTGAACCAAGAGTCAGAAGCTTAACTGACAGAGCTACCTAAAGTCTTAGGGGAAATTCCATGAAACCCAGTACATAACATTAGGTAGTAACTGAAAGACCAGAATAGAGGTTTCTGATGTCACTCAGAGTGGGGGATGGAAGTTGGAGTTCGAACACCTGGGGATTTCTGCTTGGCTTTAGGAATAAGGACAATTACCTAGGATTAAACACAAAAACGAAATAGATCAATAAAGCCTAAAACCATTCTTTTTTTTTTTTTTTAAGTTTATTTATTTTGAGAGAAAGAGAAAATGAGCTGGGGAGGAGCATAGAGAAAGAGAGGGAGACAGAGGATCCAAAGAGGGCTTCATGCTGATAGCAGAGAGCCTGATACAGGGCTCAAACCCACAAACCATGAGATCATGACTTGAGCTGAAGTCAGACACTTAACCGACTGAGCCACACAGGTCCCCCCTAAAACCATTCTTGAAAGAATAAAGCTTATTTGTTGCAACACTACCTGTCTGACAAGAAAATGCAAACATCTTTGCAGAAAGAAAACATTATCAAGATTCCTTTTTTTTTGAAATTTATAAAGCATCCAATTATTAAATCGATACACTGCAAAAATGAAGACTGATTAGCATCAAATCAATAATAAAATGGGATGAATAGAGAAAAAGACCAAAAGAAATTTGACTTTTCAGAAAATAATTTTTAATTATAACTAATACATTCAAGAAAATAGGAGAGAAATCTTGAGAAAAGACTTAAAATGTGAAAATGCAGAAACCAAAAATTATAGAAATGAAAAATTCAATAACTAAAATTCAGTATTGGGTATAATATCATATAAGAAACAGCAGAAAGCCTGTAGAAAATATCCAAATTGAAGGAGGAGACCAAATGTGTTACAAAATTGAAAAAGAAAATTGTAAAAAACACATGATATATGTTAAAAAGATATGCAAAGCATGGAGTTTGTCTCAGGTGAAAAAAATGTGAAGAAATACTAGCCTTTTTTTTTAACCTGACATAATTCAAGAAACTACAAGAATTGTAAGAGGAAAAAATATTTTAGAAAGCTCCATGTAGACAAATGATACACAAACAATTAAAAGCCAAAGTCAATAAGTTAAGAGCATCCAGAGGGGAGGGAAAATGATGAGCTGTCCAAGAAAACAATAATAAACCAATGAGCTGTTTTAATTATGTGAATGATTAAAAACAGAAGTAAAACATCCATTAAATGATGTATCTAAGTACTGAAAGGGGAGAAGAATGTGTCATCCTAGAATTCTACCCCAAGAAGGATAAGTCCCACAATTGAAAGCAATTTATAGACATCTTCAGATTAATGGATCTGGAAGAATCTGTTGCCCATACATTTGCCTATAAAATATGCTAAAAGCTAAAAAATAATTATCCCAGATATAAATATGGAACTGCAAAAAAGAACGAAAGTCATAGGAAAGGAAAATATGAGGATGTCACAGGTTAGGTTTTTCAGGAAGTACACAGAAAGTTCGCTGGGGAGCCCTCTCAGAATCAACACCTTGGGGAAGTCAGGATGCAGAAGTGAGCAGAGGAATTTGGCTGCCATTCAAGGCCAACAAAGGCCTCAGCTGATCCTTCAGGCCCTAGTACTCTTTTCTTTCATTTTCTGCATGAGGCCTTCTCCAGGAAGTGCGGGGTGATTCTTGGAAAAGATGGCTCTCTTCAACCGAGGGCAAATGCTATAAAGGGAAACCAAGTTGTGCGTTTTGGTTATTAACACTACCAGCAGCTGACTGAGTGTTTCAGTCCTAAAGAAGTTAAATCTGGACAGTGTACCACCATGTCTATTACAGATCACCTCTTTGGAACTTGGATCTATTTATATCCTATAAGTTCCAGGAGGAATCTCCTCAGGATTCTGGTAGGCTTTTTCCACCCTGGATGAGTTGTATGAGGGGAATATTTGTGGTATTAATTAGAGCCCTAACTACTGCAGCCGGTTTCACGGCCCAAAATGATACTTAACATCTTTTTCATCTACCTTGGATTACATCTTCTTCCCATACTAGCGTATTTGCTGGTAGAGGTGGGGAGACAGACCCTTAGTCCTAGTTGAATTACCAGGACTTTCTCTGGATGAAGTTGTCCATTTGATAACAAAGCCAAAAGATTCCCATGCGGATCATTCAGATGCCAAATTCATGTTTCCCTGCCACATTAAAAAAAATATTTTAGATACAGTGTGCACATGTGAGCAGGGAAGAGGGGCAGAGGGAGGGAGGGAGGGAGGGAGAGAAAGAGAGAGACAGAGAGAGAGAGAGACAGAGAGAATCTCAAACAGACTCCACACTGAGTGGAATCAAGAGTCCTATGCTCAATCTACTGAGACAAGCAGGCACCCCTGCCTGTCCCATTTTATAACATCAGTCTTAGCTCTTTCTAGTGATCAGAGCCCATGAGATGTGCCATGATAACTCCTTTCCTTGCCTCATGGTTTGAGAAGCTAAAAACATTTGGGTGGCAGTTACTGTGCACAAGTTAGCAGCATTTTTGCTGTCTGCAAGTCAAGGCCTCTAAACTTATCGAGTCCAGAATTGTTTTTTCTCAGCAGATGGTAGGCCGTGTGGAGCTGAGATCATGGCAGGAACTTGAGGATTCATGGCTGTCCAAAATCATCCTCTATCTGCCACATGACAACAGAAGCACCTGGAAGGAGATCACCAAGGAAGGCGATCAGGAAGGAGATCACCAAGCTTTCTCATTCTTCTTGTTTTACCATGAGTGTTAAAGAGAATTATAGAACTACAGGCAGGAAGCTGTGGTACTTTACAGTACTTGTAAGAATGCCAGAATAAATTACCTTCTCTGACCTAAAGGGACTTATGGATGTGACACGTTTGCCACAACAGTCAGCTCCCCCCTTCCAGGCTTCATTTCTCCCTAGTGTTGCCAGGTTCCAGCTTGACTCCCATGACATGATCTGCTATTTACTGATGTGCATCGTGACTGAAATGAAAAGGAAATCAATAAGTTGTCCATCCCACATTCAATGCTAATGGTATTTGCCTTCTGGTTCACCTACTTCCTCCATACAGCAGGCTCCTCTGCCTTGCTGTCAATGTCTCTTATATCCTCACTGTTCTTGGTGTGTGGTAAGGAAAGTCAGAAATTTCACCAGGATTGCTTGTCTTCTGATTCACTATGCATTGTCATCCCCACCCCTAGATTTTGTATCTACAATATTACTGGAAACAGTTGAAATAACAGCAAGAGAGCAGAATTTGTAATTTGGTAACCGAAGGCTATAGTCTTCAACAACACTTTGGGCAAAGCATTTTATTCTTCAGAACATCAAGTCCCTCATCTCTAAAAAGTAGGAGTCTGATAGAAATATCAATTTCCGTTTCAACTAAAAGTGTTTTGTGATTCTATATTCAAAGATATTTTGGGGATTTGAGTTTGCCAAAGGAAATAAGATCTCACATAATCTTAAAACTTTCTAAGGATGAGATAGACCTGATTCATTGCTACTGTTTTTGCCACATGGCATCTATTTGGCCAGACATGAGTTAATTATTCATGAATGGAATTGGGTTTATTTAGCCAGCTAATTTCATGAACATGGTATAATGAAAAAGTAATCTAATGAGGGTGTCATAGAACCAAATATGGGGAGTCATATAGCACCTGGGTTGGCCCTAGTTAAACTTCAGCTTCTTTGTCTCTGAATTAGGTACATTACCTACCTCCCAAGGTTTCCAGAAGATTATGTCAATTAATATCTATAAATCACATAGCACAGTGTCTAAGCATATTAATATACATTGCTGCTTTCCTTAGGTTTTGAACATAGCTATGATTTCAGAGTCAGTAATCATGTAAATAGCAAGTAACATCCATGTTGACAAAGCTTAGAAAAAATGTTCCTCTTCCTCCTTTGGTTAATGAGCCTCAGAAACAGGGTGATGAAAATACTGAGTTCTAAACCTCCAGCACCCCTGCCCATGTGGCACCATACAAGCAAAGTGAAAACTGAGAAAATGGAATCCAAGATTTGTTAATGTCTATGGAAATATTTAGCCACAGGAAACATTAATAGCACTGCGGAAGCCCTACCTTGTACTCCCTTGTTGTCACAACACCCTTCTAGGAAAGTAGACCTTCAATTCTAAGAGAATAGTGTAATACTAATTTTTAACCTTTTTATAAAATACAAAAGTTCTTAAATTTCATAAAGTCCATTTAATCAATTTTTTCTTTCATAGTTCTTCCTTATTAGGTCCCGTCTCAGAAAATTGTTATTTCCGACAGCCATAAAGATTTGCTTCACACTATGATTATTTCACATTGTGTGGTTTTAGTTATATGATGCATTTTGAGGAAATTTTTGCACATAGTGTGAGGTAAGGATCAAAGTTGTTTGTTTTTGTTTTTATTTTTCAAATAGATAGCCAATTGTTCTAGCTTCATTTCATGAAAAGTTTATTTTTTCACACATTGAATTACTTTAACATCTGACATCTTTACTGAAAATCAATTGAATAAACAAACAATCAGACAAACTACCTCTGGTCTCACTGTTCTGTTAAATTCATCTATATGGCCTTTTGTAGCAACGTGGATGGAACTGGAGAGTGTGATGCTAAGTGAAATAAGCCATACAGAGAAAGACAGATACCATATGGTTTCACTCTTATGTGGATCCTGAGAAACGTAACAGAAACCCATGGGGGAGGGGAAGGGAAGAAAAAAAAAAAAAAAAGAGGTTAGAGTGGGAGAGAGCCAAAGCATAAGAGACTGTTAAAAACTGAGAACAAACTGAGGGTTGATGGGGGGTGGGAGGGAGGGCAGGGTGGGTGATGGGTATTGAGGAGGGCACCTTTTGGGATGAGCACTGGGTGTTGTATGGAAACCAATTTGACAGTAAATTTCATATATTAAAAAATAAAAAAATTAAAAATTAAAAAAAAAAAGAAGAGCAGATTTTTGGAGGTCTTTACACCCCTGAAAAAATAAATAAATAAATAAATTCATCTATATGTCAATTTTAATGTAAATATAGCATTGTCTTAACTGCTGAAGTTCAAGTAGTGTGATTCCTCCAATGTTTTCCCTTTCAGGATTATTTTGTATATTTTAAATCTTTCGTACTTTCATAAAAAAAATAGTATCAGATAATATCTGTGTTTTTTTTGTTTTTTTTTTAACGCTGCTCAAAATTGTGTCAGGACTTCTGTTGAATCTACAGACAAATTGTGACATAACTGATATTTTAACAATACTAAGTCTTCCAATCTACGACTATGGCTTGTATTTCCATTTATTTAGATCTTTTTAAATTTACCAGAGCAATATTTTGTAGGGTCATTCTGTAGTTCAAACACATATTTTGCTATACTTATATCTTAAGTATTTAACGTTTTGATGTTATTTTCAATGCTGTTATTTTTAAATTTTATATTCAAGTATTTATTACTAATATATTTAATAAAATTCATTAGTAATTATAAAACTTGTATCAGGTGACTACAATTGTATGTCTTAGTCTAGTAGGGTTTTGCAGGGGGAGGGGTGTAGATTTTTTTTAAAAATGTTTATTTTTGAGGGGGGGAGGGCAGAGAGCAAAAAAGACAGGATCCAAAGCAGTCTCCACACTGCGTGTGGGGCTCAAACCCTCGAACTCTGAGATCAAGACCTGACCAAAGTCAGATGCTCAACAGACTGAGCCACCCAAGTGCTCTGGGATTTTTTGTTTATTTGTTTGTAAATTCCTTGGCCAGTAATCTATGAATTAAGAAAGATTTAACTATTCTTCTGTAATCCATATGCTTTTATTCTTCTGAATCATTCATGACTAGGATCTCCAATAAAAACTGAATACAAGTGATGAGAGTATATAACCTTGTATTAGTCCCAGGATTAAGCAGATCATATTCATTCTTTGATCTTTAAGCATGATTTTAGCTGTGGGTTTTTGATAAATACCTTTTATCATTTTTAGAAAGTTCTTTTCTATTCTTTGTGTAGTGAATGTGTGTTGACTTGTGTCAAATGCAATTTCAGCATATGTTGATATAATCCTATAATTTGTCTCCTTCATTTTGTTAACATGGTCAATAGAATTGATTGTTGTTCAATTGTTAAATTAATCTGCTTCTTTGTATAATTCCTATTCAGATGCTACACATTATCAATGATATGGGATTTGATCTTCTGATATTATCTTAAAGATTTTTTTCTCTAAATAAATGAGAAAAAATGGTTGGTAATATTTATTTTTTGAAACGCCTTTATCTCGTTTTGCTATCAGGAGGACCTTAGTTTCACAAAATATGTTGGGGAAGATTTCTTTCTACTCCATGTTCTGAAAGAGTTAGTATAGATTTCGAAATGTTTCTCCCTTATATGTTTGATGGAATTCACCTGGGAAGCGACCTACCCTGAAAGTTTGTTTTTTGAATGTTAATGTATTCTTGATTCAATGCATTTGCTATCTATTGTACTTACTTTCTGGATTTTGTCTTCTTCTAGTCATTTCTCTTTTGATACATTTAAGTTATTACATTTATCGGTTACCTTTCTTCATAATATTTACTTACTTTCCCATTTCAATAACAGCTTTAATCAGGTGTATTTAATGTACCATACGGTTCATCCCTATATAATGTACAAGTCAATGTGGGTTTTGGGGGGTTGTTTATTTGTCTTTACTGTATCTGCAGAGCTCATCACCAAGAATATCACTAGTGTCTTTTATCATCACTAGCGTCTTTTATTTATACTTCTTGCCTAATTTTTCTGTCTAGAATTTCCAGTACAAAGTTGAAAAGAAGTGGAGAGCACAGTCATTATTTTCTTGTACCTGATATTGAGGGAGAACCCAGTCTTTCACTATTAAGTATGATCTTAGATGGGAATTTTTTAGAGATATAATTTTTCAACTTGTGGTAGATCCCTTCTGTGCCTGGTTGTTGAATTATTTATCATAAGGCCTGTTGAATTTTGTTAAATTATTTTTCTATGTCCTTTAAGATGATTATTCAGTTTTTGTTCCTTATTCTCTTGATATGATTTCAGATGTTAAGGAAGCCTTGAATTCCTGGGAAAATTCCAATTAGGTCATAATGTATAATCATTTTTATGTGTTGCTTAGTAGGGTTTATGAGTATTTTGTTGAGGACTTTTCATTTATGTTTATAAACAATATTGGACTATGATTTTCTTTGCTTTTGACATCTTTGTCTAGTTTTGGTGTCAAGGAATACTAGCCTTATAAAAATATTTTGGAAATGCCTCATCTTATTTTTTGGAAGAGTGTGTGAAGAATTAGGATTGATTCTTTAAATCTCTGAAAAAATTCACCAGTGAAGTCAGCTGGACCTGTAATTTTTTTGGTAGGTAGTGTTCAGATAACTAATAAAATCTCTTTAAATTTGTGGGTATTAGGGAATGAATTGTCTTCCAACCAAAATACATATGTGGAAGCCCTAACCAAAATATGACTATATTTTCATAAAACATGACTGACTTTTCAGAAGTTATTAGCATAGTTTGCTGTTTGTTATGTATATAAAGTACATTGTTAGTTTTGTATTATAGGAGCAAATTGTATTCATTGTAGAATTTTTGGGAGAAAACACACTGGAAAGAAAGATACAGAAAGGCATCCTCATAACCCAAAGATGATCACTGCTATTCTGATAACAGTAATTTTAGAATTACTTTTATTACATATAGTCCTATGTATAGTTGTGATCATGCTCTCTATATAATTTTCTATCCTGCCTTTTATAATAATCATTTATAGTAAATATGTTCTTATATTATAAACTCATGTTAGTTACTGTATCATGTTCCCAAATGGTCGTGTTATGATTTAATTAAGTAATTAACGTTAGATGAGTTCAAACTGATGGAGTCCTAATCCAATAGGATCAGTATCCTTTTAAGAAGAGGAAAAGACATCAGACTGACTCTCACTCTCTATCCACACATGGAGAAAAGATCATGTGAGGACACAGTGAGAAGACTGCTGTTGGCAAGCATGAAAGAACGCTCTCACCGGAAACCAAATGCAGAGACTTGTCCTGGGATTTCTAGCTTTTAGAACTATGATAAAATAAATTTTGTTTTCTAAAACCTCAGTCTGTGGTATTTTGTTACGGCAGTTAGTATAGAGATTAGTACAGTAGTTCTATTGAGATTTTCTATTTCTTCTTCAGTTTTGGTAGTTTTTGTCTTATAGGAATGTCTCCGTTTGATCAAATTATCTCTGGGTGGCTCAGTTGCTTAAGTGTCTGACTCTTGATTTTAGCTCAGGTTATGATCTCATGGTTTGTGAGTTCAAACCCCACACCAGGTTCCACTCTGATGGTGCAGAGTCTGCTTGGGATTCTCTCTTTCTCCCTCTCTCTCTGCTCCTCCCCTGCTTGTTCTCTCTCTCTCTTGAAAATAAACTTAATTTTTTAAAATTATCTAATTTGTTGATATATAGTTTTTCACTGTATTCTTTTATTTGTATCCCTTAATTTGTATAAGTCAGTAGAAACATTTCCTATTTCATTCCTGATTTTAGTAATAGAAATCTCATTTTCTTTTTTTGTCAGTCTGTACAAAGGTCTGTAAATTTATTCAAACAGTTCAAAGAACCAATTGCTTAACATTTTTTTTCTTTTTCATAAATTTTTAGTTGATTTCATGATTTCATGATTTTCGTGAATTTCTAGTTTACTATTTTCTGATTTCTGTTTGCTTTATTTTTCTTTCTTAAGTGTATACATGTAGGCTATTAATTTCAGTTATTTCTGCTTTTTTAATGAGAGTGTTTATAGCTACAATTTTCTATTTAAGTATTGCTTTTACTGCATTCCCTAAGTTTTGGTATGTTGTATATTATAGTTAGGTTGGCTCAGTATTTTCTAATTTCCTTATAATTTTACTTCTGTCTCATTCATTATTTAATATGGTGTTTAATATCCACAAATTTTGAAACTTCTTTGTTAATTGTTTCTAATTTCATTCCATTCTGTTTAAATCCTGAGCTGTCAAGCACTAGCCCAATGTGGGGCCCAATCTCAAGAACTGTGAGATCATGACCTGAGCAAAATCAAGAGTCAAATGCTTAACCAGCTGAGCCACTCAGGTGACCCTAGGATGTCTTCTTTAGAGAAATGTTTACTCAAGTCTTAGGCCACTTTTAATTATGTTATTAATTTTTTATTGTTTTTCAATTGAGTTGTAGGAGTTATTTATATTTTTTAGAAATTAACCTTTTATCAGGTACATTGTTTGAAAATATCTTTGCCCATTCTATAGATGTTCTTTTCACTTTATTGGTTGTTTCCTTTCCTGAGCAGAAGCTTTTTAGTTTGGTGCAAAACTATTTGTCTATTCCTGCTTTCGTTCCTTGTAGTTTGGGTGAAATCATGAAATATTCATGAAATCATTGGCAAGACCAATGTCATGAAGCTTCCTCCTACATTTTCTTCCAGGAGTTTTATAGTCTAACTATTATGTATGAGTCTTTAGTGAATGTTGAATTAATTTTTATTTATGATGTAAGATAAGTGTCCAATTTCATTTTTTTGGAGGTAGATACCCAGTTTTCCTAACACCATTTATTTGAGGTTCTCCTATCCCCATTATGTATTCTTGACATTTTTGTGAACGATAAGTTGACCACATTATGTGAGGTTATTTTTGGGCTCTCTACTCTGTTCTATTAGTTTGTATGTCTGTCTTTATGCTAGTACCATACTGTTTTAATTATTGCAGGTTTGCAATATATTTTGAAATCAGGATGTGTAATACCTCCACCTTTGTTTTTTTTCAAAATTGTTTTGACTTTTAGGGGTATTTTTTGTTATATATGAATTTTAGGATTATTTTTCTACTCTTATAAAAATATCATTGGGATTATGATAGGGATTGTAATGAATCAGTAGTTTTGAGTAGTATAGACATTTTAATGATATGATGTCTTCTAATACATGAACATAGGGTTTCTTTCCTTTTTTGTATCTTATTTACTTTTGTTCATCAATGTTTTGAGCTTTCAGTATACAAGTATTTCACTTCCTGATTTAGGAAGTTAGTTAGATTTACACCTAAGTATTTGATCATTTTTGATGCTGTTGTTAAGTTGGGTGGTTTTCCTAATTTCCTTTTCAGATGTTTCATTATCAGTGTAAAGAAACACAAGTGGTTTTGATATTTTGATTCTATATCCTGAAACTTTACTGTATTGATCTATTAGTTCTAACATTTTTTTTAGTGGAACCTGTAGGGTTTTTCTATATAAGATCAAACCATCTACAGACAAGGACATTTTTACTTCTTCTATTCAGATTTGAATGTCTTTTACTTTTCTTTCTTGGCTAATCGTTCTAGCTAAGAGTTACAGTGTTATGTTGTAGAGAAGTGACAAGAGTGAACATTCTTATTCTAGATCTTAGTGGAAAAACTTTGTTTTTCACTCTGAGAATCATGCCAGTTGTGGTCTTTTCTTATTCAGGCTTTATTGTGTTAAAGTCATTTCCCACTATTCCTGGTTTGTTGTGTTTATGATTAAAGGATGTTGGATTTTGTCAAATGCTTTTTCTGCATTTACTGAAATAATTTTTTTTTGTATCCTTATTTTTTTAATGTGGTGTATCACATGGATTGGTTTTTTTCATTTGTTGATCCTCCTTGCATCCCAGGGATAAATCCCAAATGGTCATGGTGTGTGATCTTTTAATATGCTGTTGAATTTGGTTTTCTAATATTTTGTTGAGGATTTTGCATCTATATTCAGCTGGGATGTGAGCCCATCATTTCCTTTTCTTGTAGTGTCTTTGGCTTTGGACTTGGGGTAATGCTTGCCTCATAAAACGAGTTTTGTAGTGTTCCCCTGCTTTTAAATTTTTTGGAAGACTGTCAGAAGGATTGCCTTTAATCTACTTTAATTGTACAGTAGAATTTGCCAGTGAAGCCAGTGAAACCATCTGGTACTGGGCTTTACTTTGTTGGGAGGTTTTGATTATTGTTTCAATCTCCTTACCAGTTATATGTCTGCATGTTTCTAGGAATTTATTCAACTCTTTTAGTTATCCAGTTAATTGGTGTATAATTAATTGTTCATATTCTCTTATGATCAATATTTCTGTGGCATCATTGTAGTGTCGTCTCTTCCCACTTTTTTTCTTTAATTTGGATTCTCTCACTTTTTTATAGTTTTTTTTTCTAATAGTCAATTTCATCTTCAAAAAACTTACTTTCATTGAGTTTTTTTCTAATTTTCCATTCTCTATTTATTTCTGATATAATACTTACTATTTCATTCCACTAATGCTGGGCTTAGTTTGTTCTTCTTTTTCTTATTCCTTGAGGTTTAAAATTATGAGTATTTTTAGATCTTTCTTTTAAGCATTTATCATTCAAACTTCTCTCTTAGTACTGTTTTTGCTTTATTCCATATATGTTAAGATGTGTATGTGTTCATTTTAATTTGTTTTAAGATATTCTCTAATTTCTGAGGTGCCTGGGTGACTCAGTTTGTTAGGCAGCCAACTTCAGCTCAGGTCATGATCTCACAGCTCGAAGACTCATGGGTTTAAGCCCTGCGTTGGGCTCTGTGCTGACAGCTCAAAGCCTGGAGCCTGCTTCCAATTCTGTGTCTCCCTCTCTCTCTGCCCCTCCCCTGCTCACACTCTCTGTCTCTCTCTCTCTGTCAAAAATAAATAAACATTAAAAAAAATTAAGATTTTTCTAATTTCCTTTTTATTTTTTCCTTTGATCTATCAGTTGTTCAAAAGTGTGTTAATGTACACATATTTGTGTATTTTCCAGTTTTACTTCTGCTATTGGTATCTAGATTCTTTCCACTGTGTCCAGAAAAAACACTAGGTATGATTTCAATCTTTTAATATTTGTTAATACTTGTTCTATGACATAACATATGGTCTACCATGGAGAATGATCTGTGTGCACTTAAGAGTGGTTTATTCTACTGTGTTTGGGTTGCATATTCTGTATATGTTTGTAAAGTCTATTTCTCTATAGTGTTATTGAAGTCTTCTGTGTCTTTATTGATTTTTCTGTCTTGTTATTTAATTAGCTATTAAAAGTGATGTAATTAAGTCTCTGACTATTAGTGTATTTTGGACTATTTCTCTCTTCAGTTCTGTCAACATTTGATTTGTATATTTAAGAACCCTGATATTGGGTGTGTATATAGTTACAATTGTTATATCCTCCTGGTAGATTGACTCCACTATCATTATGTAATGCCCTTTTTTTTCTTATAACAGTATTTGACTTAATATTTATTTTGTCTGGTATAAATATAGCCATCTTGATCTCTTTTGGTTACTACTTATAGGAAATGTTTTCTCCATCTCTTTATTTTCAGCATATATGTGTCATTAAATCTAAAGGGAGTCATTTGTTGTAAGCATATAGTCAGATCTTGTTTTATTATCCATTAGACTGCCCTATGTCTTTTGGGGAGGTTAATCCACTTATACGTAAAGTAATTATTGGTAGGGAAGTATTTACTGTATATCCTTTTATTAATTGTTTTCTGTTTGGTTTGTAGTTCTTTTGTCCCTCTTTTCCTTTCTTCCCATCTTCCTTTGTCTTTCATGTTTTGTATTGATATGCTTTGATTTCTTCCTCTTTTTCCTTTGTATAACTTCTATAATGTACAAAGTGTATATTCTATAGGTTATAGAATATAGAATATAAGTGTATTCCTTGTGGTTACCATAGGCTTACATAAAACATCTTATAAGTCTATTTTAAGCTGATAACTTATTTCAAGCTCATTCAAAAACTCTGTACTTTTATTTCTCCACACTTTATTATTGATACCAGAATTTATGCACTTGGTATTATTGATGTCACAATTTGCATCTATTTATGCTGTGCATTTGTTTAAAAAATTATTTATATTTATTTTACTAATTTTGTGTTTTAACTTTTATGCTACAATTAAAGGTGATTTACCTACCACTGTTATACCAGACCAGCATTCACTTGTCTATATATTTAAATTTACCAACAAGTTTACATTCTTGATGCTATCATGTTACTATGCTATGATGTTTAAGCATCCTTTCATTTCAATTTGAAGAAATTCCTTCAACATTCCTTTCAAATCAGGTTTAGTGATGAACTCCTGCTTTTATTTGTTTGGAAGAATCTTTATCTCCACTTCATTTTTGAAAACAGTTTTTCTGGGTATTCTTGACAGGCTTTTGTTTTTCTTTCAGCACTTTGAATATATCACTCCATTTGCTTCTAGACTGCAAGGGTTGTTGCTAAAAAATTCACTGATAATCTGAGGATTCCCTCAGATGGGACAATTCTCTTCTCAATCTGCTTCAAAATTCTCTCTGATTTTTGAAAATTTGATAATAACAAATCTCAGTGTTGATTTGTGCTCATCTAATTTGAAATGTCCAACTCTTTCCCTCCCCAGAGATTAGTTGAGGTCTAGGGTTTTTCACCTGTTGGCTTTTCACAAAGCTGAAAGAAACTATAACAACTCCAATAATGCTAAATCACAGTATCATCTTTGTTTTCACTGGCCACCAGGAAGCTAGAAAGCTAGAGTATACTGGTCATGTTAATGCTCTGAGATAGGCAAGATGGAAGCCAAACCTTTGACCAGCCTACAGAAATGTTGGGGCATGGGAAGCAGGGTCCAACTCCTTCCTTCTCCAGGGAGAAGCTGGGAGCTAATATATATGACGATTCACAGGTTACAGTTTTGGTGGAATGTGTCTACAGATTTCACACAACCATTCCAGTAGTGAAACAATTCCACTTACCCTAAAAATGACTATAGGATCTGTAGTAATATCCCACTTTTCATTTTTTTCCCACTTTTAATTTTGAAATTGGTAATTTTTTGTGTTCTTTGTTTACTTCATTAGTCTACTATGGGATTACTAATATTATTCTTTTCAAAAACCCAAATATTAATTTTATTGAATTTTCATTTCCATTATTTTCTTTCACTACTTCCTGTGAGTTTATTTTATTTTTTATCTTCACAGGACATAGTCTCAATTACAGATTTTTATATTTTTCTTATTTTGTAATATAAGCATCTAAAGCCATACATTTTTCTATAAGCACCGATTTAACAATAGGGCCAAAGCAAGGTCAGCAGGTAAAAACAGGAAAGGAGCAAGTAGTTACACATGTTCTTTGTTACCCTCTTAGCCTGAGAGCAAGTAAAAGGAGACGATCTGGTACCCCTAACCTACCAGAAGGAACATGGATATTTCTAATTCCTTGATAATAACAGAAAGTTGATCAACAAGTTGTCAGATTTGAGTATGAGTTAAGATAGTAGGAGACTGAAATATCCTTCCACAGCAAAAATATCCTCACCATCCACCTGCCTATCTCTTTTATTCAGCCATTGTTTAATGTGCACCTAGTCTGTGTTTAGTACTGGACTAAGTTCAGGGCATTCCACAATGAACAAGACACTACTCTCAAAATGTTCTAAACCTCAGACACTGAGTATCTTTGTGGAAACTGTACTGGATTTCTGGGAAGGTAAATACTTAAGGCTTGGTATAACAAAAAAATCTCAAGTTCTAAGCCTAACTTTACAGCTTACTAGCTGTGTGAAATTGAAACCAATTACTTACTTTCTTTTTATCTCAGTTTCTTTATCTTTGGAAGCAGATTTGAATGCTATTTACCTGGTATGGTTATAGTGAAATTACTAACTACAGAGTCCTAATACAATGTCTACCATAACACGAGGTTTAGTTTATTTTCTTTTTCTATCATTAATTGTTATATGTTTAAAGACCTCTGTAAAGGATATTGTGAAATAGATGGACCCCTGTTTCAAGAATTTTACAGAAGCTAGAGGTAAAGTCGCCGAGAAAGCCAGACCCAGGTATAACTTTAGGTACAAAACTTAGAATTTTTCAGTCTGTGAAGGGCATTATTTTTCATATGAGAAATCTGCCACAGCATTGAAAGAATGACAAAATAGTTCCTCAGAACTGGGGGCATTTGGAATTTCTAAGACCCTTAAGCATGGGGCTCATTTAGAGTCCCTATTTCCTGAAAGAAGCATTCAGGTGTCTGGGTATTATTTCAAGGCTCATATTTTTTTTTCTATTAGTTTTACATTGTTCTGCCATGCTTTACTGCCTGAGAGTATGCTCAGCCTGTGAAGCTGGGAATTAAGATCCTAATTTACATTTTCATGAACCAGGGATGCATTTTTCTTCAGGAGCACATGTCAATTACTTGTAAGAAGAAATAAACCTCATGAGAACATGGGAATGATGTGAATACTATGGTTGAAAGTCACAAATACATAAATCTGTGGGAGAGAGTGATGTTTTAAGGAGCATTCTCAGAGAAAGGCCCATTGGTGGCTAGTGTAGACACTATAACTTCTTGAAAGAGAGATGTGACTATCCAGAGTTCTCAGATTTTCACTCCCAACCTTCAAGTTATTAAATATGCCAGACTACATGGCTATGGGAGCTCATAGGAGTCTTATCTTTTTGTTGATGCCCAAATTGGAAAAAAAAAGGAGGTATTATGGAATAAAGGAGTCCAATTTTGTTTGGTTCAAAATAGTGAAGGCCAATATTTTTTAAGCCCAGTACCCATCAAATAGTTTCTGATAAAGCGTTGCTTAAAGTTTCTTTGGGGAATCACCTTTTACCAATGCTTAGCTCACAAGTTTTGAAATGAGTTGACATTAGTCAGACCTCCAGGGTTAGGTCCTAAATTGTCTACACTGGAATTTTCCCACCAGGATTTATACTAGAATTACTAGGGTGCATTCAAAAAATTAATGCCTGGGTCTCACTCCCAGATACTCTGACCTAATTTCTCTAGGGTAATAAACATACCTAAGTATTTAAATCTCCTAAGAGATTTGAATGTGGGTCTATGCAGATCTTATAGTTTCTGGTATAAGATTATCAGCTGATATAATCTCACTGTCCAGTGATATTGGTTCACAGGTAGGCATTCAACCTAAAAAAAAGCCAGGGAGATCCTGGCCCTACACAACTGTCATGGCCTAGGGAAGAGAAAGTTTTATCTTTTCACTTAGACCTCATGACAAAATGATACAACATGTAGAGCTTCTGTAGCTAACTTGTAATCATGAAACAAGTGTCATCTGAGAGTAAAGCCAAAACACAAAGGAGAATAACACTGTGTTGAGAAAGAAAGGGATCTTGGTGACATTGTTCAAGCCACACCTGAAACCATCTCTATCTCTGGACTTTACAATTCTGGGAGTCACCACATTACTTTTTGGCTTAAGATAGCTTGGGTTGGATTTCCTAAAATTTGCCACAGAAACTGTCCTAAGTGATACAATGGCATGGAAACTTGGGCCAAAGTTAATTTGCAAGCTTGGCTTCCAAATAATAATAATAATAATAATAATAAATAGAGTTATTGAAACTAAACGTTTTTAAACCAATGTTTTCTTTTTTAAAATTTTTTAAATGTTTTATTTTTGAGAGAGACAGAATGCGAGTCGGTTAGGAGAAGAGAGAGAGGGAGACACAAAATCCAAAGCAGGCTCCAGGCTGTGAGCTGTCAGCACAGAGCCCAACACAGGGCGCGAACTCATGAGCTGCGAGATCATGACCAGAGCCAAAGTCGGACGTTCAACTGACTGAGCCACCCAGGTGCCCATAAACCAATGTTTTCAATTTAGAAATGAGAAGACGAAGGTGCACGGTGCCTGGGTATTATATTTCAAGCTATATTTCAAATGTAATGTTGCTGACCAGAAAACTAGTACATTGTCCACCACTCTATACTACTTTCATATTTGATTTCTTGAGATCCAACACTATGCTTATCTCTACGTATCCTTTAATGAAGTAGAGGAAAAACAAATAAATGAGCCTATACCCAAACACCAATTCTTTGAATCAACATTTGCTAAAAATCTTCTATATGAAAGAAAATTTTAAGATATGGGATACAAAATCTATGAGGCATGGTTCCTGTCCTCAACAAGTTACACTCAACCTCAGAAACAAAAGAGACATTAATTGGACATAAGTAAAGAAAGTATTTTCCGGCTTACAGAAGAGAAAATTTACACAACATACAGCATTAGTGATAAAGCATCCAGACTTACTGTAAAGCACAACTTCAATCCTGCCTCTTCCACTACTCATTTTTGAACTTGTACAAGCTGCTTACCTTATTTTAAGGCCTCCATTTTGTGGTCTTAAAATTGGAACCATGTATACCTTCCTAAAGTAAGATTACATGAAATATTACAGGTCGGATGCCCAGCACAGTGCTTGGTAAGCACTGCTCACTGAAGTAATACTGTTTTATGTATGCACACAAAAATACAGTAAGAAAATGTATGGCACCCTATCATTACAACATTGTGGCATGCAAAACAGATCAGAGTAGCAGATGCATGTTATTCAGAGGCTATAATAGTCAATATGTGGGTTGAATCTGGTCAGCAGATTGTCTTGTTTGGCCTATACAGTATTTTTAAAACTTTCTAATTATTTGCCAATATCTAAAAATAAGACCAGCTCACATAAATACCCGGATTATTGTCTTCTCTTGGAAAATGAAAAGATCTGAATATGTGATACCTAAACTTCTCCACAGTAGCAATCAGCTGGAGCAGAGCAGTAGCTGACCATTTTTTATGAATATAAACTTTCTTATTTGTCAAGTTCTTTACCTTGTCTCCTTCACTCATTTGCATTATTTGCCTGGTCTTTGAAGGAATTCAAATTAGGGGACTCTAATGAATGTGTATTAAAATAGCATCAGGCATGCCTAGGTGGCTCTGTCAGTTAAGCGTCCCACTTTGGCTCAGGTCATGATCCCTCAGTTCATGAGTTTAAGCCCTGTGTTGGGTTCTGTGCCAACAGCTCAGAGCCTGGAGCCTGCTTAGGATTCTGTGTCTTCCAATCTCTGCCCCTCCTCCCCCTCCTGTGCGCTCTCTCTCTCTCTCAAATAAACATCAAAATACAATAGCATTAGTTCCATGATATGTTAAATAGGTTTTACACACACACACACACACACACACACACAGAATTATATACACACACAAAATACTACTCAGCTAAAACGATTGGAAGTTCTTTAAACTGTAACTTCCCCTTCCTGGAGTATCTCAATTGACTTACATCTCCAAGAAATGCTTAAATAAAGAAACCTGTCTTTTAAATTATTTTCAACCAGTTTTTCCAAGTGTTTTTTTCCCTGAAGGTTTGTTACCACTGCGAAGAAAGGGTGTTAGTATACAACATAGTTGCAGTCTGCTGGTATAGATGTAAACACACCTGTGGGTTCATAGGAAAGAAAAGTTCATAAGAGCTTATTTATGTGTTATATTTCTAATGCTTAGATACATTCTCCACAACAGGGCTTCAGAATGGAATTAGTTAAGTAATCTGAAATTTTTTTTTAACGTTTTTGTTTTTTTTTGTTGTTTTTGTTTGTTTGTTTTTTAATTTTTGAGACAGAGAGAGACAGAGCATGAACAGGGGAGGAGCAGAGAGAGGGAGACACAGAATCGGAAGCAGGCTCCAGGCTCTGAGCCATCAGCCCAGAGCCCGACGCGGGGCTCGAACTCACGGACCGTGAGATCGTGACCTGAGCTGAAGTCGGACGCTTAACCGACTGAGCCACCCAGGCGCCCCTAACGTGTTTTTTTATTTATTTATTTATTTTTTTTTATTTTTGAGACAGAGAGAGACAGAGCATGAACAGGGGAGGAGCAGAGAAAGAGGGAGACACAGAATCGGAAGCAGAGTAATCTGAAATTTTTAAAATACCATGAAATTTTTCAAAATAAATTTCAATTAAAAAAAACAGTAATCTAAGAGTAAGAAAACGTTCGGCATCATGTGGGTATAAACAATTATGTAAGATGTATGTGGGATTCTCAAGAAAAGTGAGATTTAGGGAAATTAACCCACCTACATTACTGATGCCATTCCTTGAATTGAAGGTCTCTGCAGTAGTAACACAGCATTGAATATAACCTGAATCTTGAGCAAGTGTCAGCTTTGTGTGTTTCTCTTTATCCCCCATATTGTACATTACAATGATCCCAGGCCTTGAGAACGGCACATATTCTTGTTTGTAATCAAAAGCACTGGGGAGATGTGAGGGCTAATGATTTGCTTCCCTTCTCTGAGCTGAAATTAGGGTGATCCATAAACTCACACTTTACATCTTTTTTTTCTATGGATCTTACTTTTCTCTCTTGCTTTTGAGTGATGTTACTCAGAGAAGCATGGTTTTGCTTGGCACCACTGGCTTTACCTGGTAACATTTGAAATATCAATAGATTTTAATAATCAATAAACTAAGATATGCATTACATGTAATAGACAACTGGTAACCTGCACAATAGAATAAAGACAATGAAAACGACATCAAACAGCAATGGTGCTAGGTAATATTTTGACCTGTTTCCTGTGACCAAGGTGACATTAATGTCCATTCCCCTCAGATGAACCAAACTTCAGACTTCTTCAAGACTATAACCGCTGCCCTCCATTTGTTTAGTGCATTTACTTGAGAAAACTTGCAATTGTAAATTCTTTCTATACCCTTTGAGATGTAAATCTTTTCCCAGTCCCTTGCTGGTTTTATAAGCCAAGAATGCCTTTCTCAATGACTTGGGAACCATCCTTTGAAATGTAATCATAGGAAAGATAGACAGGAGCCTATCTCCCAGTTATATCAGAAGTAATAATAGCCAGAGACAGAATAACAAGAGCCACAGACTAACCTCTCTCATAATATTCTCTAGAACTTTCTACGCCTCAGAAGTTAAAAACCCTCCTGCTTTCTGTTTTGCCTTCCTTTGTTTCAGGAAGTTTTGATTGAAATCTTCCTTTGCCTATTTAATGTTGTACAATGTTTTGATAGCTCTTTATTTGCTCCCCCCCACCAAAGTACAGTTTAATAAAGTCCTTAATTGCTCTGCATCCCATATAATATATATTTTAACTAGAGATATAAGATGTTCATTCAAACACCATTCAAAATTAACCAAAAAAAAACTACTCATATGTCCATTAATAATAGAAAACTGCATCATCGTGTATTTATAGGAGCACCTAGGTGGCTTAGTCAGTTGACTATCAAACTCTTGATTTCAGCTCAGGCCATAATCTCAGGGTCATGGGATTGAGCCCCCTGTCAGGCTCCATGCTGGGCATGGAGACTGCTGAAGGAAGGAAGGAAGGAAGGAAGGAAGGGATGAAGATCATTCAAACACCATTTAAAATTAATCGAAATTGGGGTGCCTGGGTGGCTCAGTCAGCTGGGTGTCTGACTTGGGCTCAGGTCATGATCTTGCGGTTCATGAGTTGGAGCCCCGCATCCGGCTCTGTGCTGACAGCTCAGAGCCAGGATCCTGCCCCGGATTCTGTCTCCCTCTCTCTCTGCCTCTCCCCTGCTCATATTCTGTCTCTCTCTCTCCTTTAAAAATAAATAAACATTAAATAAAATTCCATGGGTAATATGTTGTAGAAAAAGAATAAACTTAATAAATGTAAAAAATATTTATAAACAGATAAAAAATCAATTTGTCTGACTAGGCAAGTTACAAAAGAGAAAATACAAATGGACAGAAATATAGGAACATATGTCACCTACCAGTAAACAAGAAGTAAAAATGATACCATTTTCGCCTATCAAATTGATAAAGATTTAAAAATTTGTTAGTAGTTGTTGTTGTCAAGATACAGAAAAAAAGGTACCCTCAGCCATTATTGGTTGGGGTGTAAACAAGTTCAACATATTTACATATTTGTATTATTATGATGTATGATCCTGACAATTTTTATTTGTCAATTATACCTCAAAAAAAGCTGACAAAAGGGGGAGACATCTGGAGGAAAAAAAGACATGCAGTACCCTGACAGGCTGTTTTCTTCAAAACCAAGTGAATTTTTCATTAATTTCTTCTCTTGCTCTTCTCTACATACCCTTGCTACCAGTCAACATCCCCACATTTATCAAGCAATAGTGAACATTGATTCTTTCGGTAAGTTTTTTGTTCACTGGTAACATGTAATTGAGAGGTCCTTCAATATACACAGGTATATATACATACATTTACATGTACTGTGTATGTGTGTCAGTATATATGTAGCTATACTTATTTTATTATTTATTTTTTTAATTTTTAAAGTTTTTGTTTAAATTTCAGTTAGTTAACATATATGTAGTATTAGTTTTCAGAAGTTGCATACAATAGATTTATCAGTTGCATACAATACCCAGTGCTCATCACAAGTGCCCTTATTAAACATCACCCATTTTGCCCATCCCCCACCCATTTCCCCTCTAGCAACCTTCAGTTTGTTCTCTATAGTTAACAGTCTGTTTTATACTTTGCCTTTTTTTTTTTTATGTCCGTGTTCATCTGTTTTGTTTCTTAAATTCCACAGATGAGTTAAATAATGTGGTATGTGTCTTTCTCTGACTGACTTATTACACTCTAGCTCCATCCACGTCATTGCAAATAGCAAGATTTCATTCTTTTTTATGTTTGAGTAATATACTTGTGTGTGTGTGGGGGGGGGTTCAGTTTCATTCTTTTGCATGTAGCTGTTCAGTTTTCCCAACACCATTTTTTGAAGAGACTATTTTTTTTTCATCAGATATTCTTTGCTGCTTTGTTGAAGATTGGTTGACCATACAGTTACAGCTATACTCATTTCAAATAGAATCCCTGCCTGCAATTGGAAACAAACAACTCCCATTTTGATGATCACCTTTGTATTTTTTAGCCTTAAGAGAATTAATTTCTGATTCAAATCCAGAAATAAAATTAACATTTCTATTTTCAAATATAACCAAGACATTATCACCCTCCCTCAGTCTAATTTCAAGCATAGTGTTCTAGATTTATTAAAGTCCCAGGATAGTTGATGCCTGTCTCATGCTTTTACTTATTTTTAGTCAGCTCAAGGAAAAATGTATTATGTCTACTCCAAGAAGTCATTCCATTCAGTAAAGGAGATTCTATCCATGTAGTTAGAAGTACTAGGTTAGCCATGATTCATAAATACAGGTTGCTATTTCCTACAGATTGAATGTTTGGGTTGCACCAAAATTTTTATGTTGAATCCTAATTCCACTGTGATGGCATGTGGAAATGGGGCCTTTGGAGATGATTAGGTCATGAATGTGGAGCCCCTCTGAATGGGATTAGTGGCCTTATAAAAGAAACCACAGGAAACTCCCTTGCCCCTTCTGCCACGTGAGGACACAACAAAAAGAGGTGTCTCTAAATCAGAAATCAAGTCTTCATTGGATACCAAACCTGCAGGTGTCTTGACCTTGGATTTCCCAACCTTCAGAATTGTGAGAAATAAATTTCTATTGTTTATAAGCCCTGCTCAGTCTATGATATTTTTTTATGGCGGACTGGAAGGACTAAGACACTATTGCATGACAAACAAGTGGGATTTGGGAATCTATTTCCATATGGTAATTATGGTATATACTGTCAAATGTAAATGCAAGAATAACAATAATTTTTCCCTTGAAATTAATTCCCATTTCTCATGTGAAATTGTTTCTCTCAAAAGACAACATACTGATGATTTGGTGCTCTGGAACTGAAAAATTATTTCCTGTGGCATGCAGTTGTCATCTATGATGAGTGAGAGATGTGTCCTTGAGATGGTCCTTCAAACTGAGTATTGTGTTCTTACTTTCAGTAATTTTCAAGTAAATCCACCCACCTGGGAGAGGGGCTCCTCCCTTCCTGTCCTAAGAGATTGAGACAGAATTCTGATTTAAGATAGCATTTAAGATAGCGTTCTGATTTAAGGCCTCTGTAATTTCTTTGTTCTCATTACGGAAGGGTTCTTCCAAGGGCTGGAACTTAGAGAAAAAAAATTTTTGGCCCTGGGAAGGCATTAACGAGTGCTAGAGGGTAGAGGAGGAAAGTTGACAAAGTATTTCCAGCAACTTCAGAAGTAGAATGTATTAATTTCCTCCATTATCTTGGTACTTGTTATCATGTATTAATCCTCAGAAACTCAGGTATTCTTCAATAGAAACCACCGTTGTTTACCACTGCTGAAGCAAATCTTGCCATTATAAATTGAATTACTAAGAAAAATAAAAACCTGAAAGTAATGAATACAAAGTTTAAATGAAGTTTTTCAACAGCTGATTATTAACAAGTAAGTGGCCTGTCATAAACGCTAAGAAATAACCATGGCATGATTTTTTTTTAAACAGAAGAATATTTTCAATGACTGATGTCAACCTAACTCATCAGATTTTGGAGATGCTGGATGACCAACATGTCATGAATTTCATCAATAAATAAAGTAACTTAGGAATTTGAAGATATATTGAAGAAATACATTTAAGGTTGCTGGCCCATAAGTTACTAATCAAAGAACAATTTTTGGACTAGAATATGTCATAGATAGAAGAGAACTAATTGCCAATCTGTTTGTGGGGGTTGGGGAGGGGCAATGGTGGGAAGAATCATCAGCTTCAATTTGAGGCCTTGGAGATCATCTGGCTCTGAGCTTACCAACTTTCAGGTGGTTTGATGATAATGCAGAAAACGTTGGAATTTAAAGGTTAAACATGGTTCAGCTTCCAGGGAGATTTCTGTGCCCTTAAATACCTTTGTAAAGATACATTGTCACATGAAAACAGAGATTTGCTGTAAATTCAAAGAAGTAATTTCGTATAAATTTGAAAAATAGAAGTCAATATGTCAGGAATTTTACTGATTTTTGTAAGTTTTATACATTTGGTAAGGATAAGTTAATTTTTTTTATATTCTTGTTGAACAGGTAAAGGAATAGCCTGGATTCTCACCACCCCCAAATGCCAGTGGTATTGATGCAAATCTTTGTGATTTCTCATATAGATCATATTTTCCTAGTTGAGAGATCATCATAACTTCTGATATGTGTAGAGAATATTTTGTTTGACACAGAATTTTCATACACATTGTGTTATTTGATTCTTGTAACAACTCTATAAGATGGAAAACACAAATACCATTATCTCCATTTTACAGAGGTAAAAACATGTAATTGATATTTATTAAAAGTCTACTCTGTGTCATCATTGGCATGAATGCTGCAGACATAAAGTTGAGCAAAGAACCTTTCCTCATGTCAAGAAATTAATAGTTCAGGGCAGAAAAGGGATAGAAAAACAGAAAATTAAAATACAAAATGATATAGGATCCCTACTAATACCATTCCATTGTGCAAGCATGAAAATATTAAAGGTTATGTCATTGTTATTATTCAGGGATTGTCAATGATCAGTTCTTCATGGGAAAATCAGCGGGAATGTATACTAGAGGTGAAACTTGAATAAAGAGGAGGAATTCTCCAAGAAGACCTTGGGGAAGGAAGGGAGGCATTTTCAACACAAATAACGGGGGCATTATGCAGTTTGCAACACCCAAGGTCATGAAACTATTTAAAGACAAAAGTTAGGTTCAAATTCATGCTTTTTCTACAAGATATTTTCCCCCAATTATAAGTATTCAAACTCTGGCCAAATAAAACTCTGGGCTTCCTAAATAAAATACTGCCTGACCAATTGCCTCTAAAATGGGTGCTCAGAACAAACCATCATTGGCATTCTTGATTTTAAGCCACATTACTTTTGGGAAGAAATTGCTCTGTACTGACAAATCGCAGTAGTTATGAACATAGTAATAACATAACAAGAATAATCAAATGCAATGCAAATGAAAATGCATCAATTCAAGCTGAGTTTCAGGTCTCGTTATGTTCATTCAAGTTTAATGTGCTTTATGATTTTCTGGAAGTTAAGATAAACTGGCTTCTGCAATTTGGGCTCATTTGGCGATTTATGTTCACATCCACATTCTTAAATTTTTAAGAGCAGACAGCCAACCCATGTACTGTCATCTGGTCATATACAAACTATTAGGGCTAGGGTAAGGAGGGCCGGGTTGTTTATATTCATGTTCAATATATTATCATCATCAGGCTCAAATTGAACTAGCATATGTTTATGTGTAAGCAACCTTTGAAAAGCAATTTGCTCAAAACTTGGTTCTTTTATTACTTCTCAGAGATTGATTAGATATTATGCAATCTTACCCAGGGCTGATGGTCTCATTCTCATTGATTTTCGTTTTTTTTAATTAAAGATTTTTTTGAAGTTTATTTATTTTGAGAGGAGAGAGAGTGAGCACAAGTGGGGGAGTGGCAGAGAGAGAAGGAGAAGGAGAATCCCAAGCAGGTCCCACTGTGTCAGCACAGAGCCCAACACAGGGCTCAATCCCATGAACTGTGAGATGTGATCTGAGTCGAAATCAGGAGTTGGGTGCTTAACCACCTGAGCCACTCAGGCGCCAGTGATTTTCTATTTTTAATATAAAGGGGATGAAATCTTGTTGGAAGTGGGAGCTATTGGATTGTTTTGAAGCTTTTTTTTTTTTTTTAACTGAGATTCAAAAGCTGGAGGAAAAGAACATAAGAGAGTTTGGTAGCATAGCTGGAGGTCTCCCAGGTCTCAGTGCCACCAATGGTCGGAGTTCAGGTTTTCCTCTCATCTATCGTAATGGGGTGAGTTTTTCCCAGTGGCTAATTGTATGTTGTAATTAAGCCTGCTGTGCACCTATTCTGTAAATAACCCAATGAAAGAAGACACTCTGGCTGTGGAACAACTCATATCAACAAAGACTTACCATCTCCTTCCCTGGCTTTTCTCTCATTTGCCCGTATAACAAAATCCAGTGTAAATAACCATTAAAAAAGAAAAGAAAAAAGCAAGACCCTTCTAGTCTCTAAAATGTGATTAAGTTGGAAGTTTGGCATGGTAACTGATTTCCTAACCAGCTATTTTCCCAACAAAGAAATACACACTGAAAACACAAGATTGATGAGTTGCTGAAGTTAGTTATTGAATTTATTTACCTTAGCCACCAGGATGGTCTTGCAATGTATGTCTTATTAGCCTCCGTGCAGAGCGTATTTTACCTGATATAACTAGGTTATCTCTGTGCAGGGAAAGAATGGCCTTCTTTGGAGCTCCACCTGTCAGTTCTTGATGGAAATAATAGTGAATCGACGCATTTATCAACTCTACCATGACCTCAGATATTCTCTACAAACTATAGTCTGGGGGCCAAATCTAGCCAAGTGTCTCTTCTATGTGTGTGTGTGCGCGTGAGTGTGTGTGTGTGTATGTATGTATGTGTTAGCTTTCTGATTGTTGTTTAGGCATGTATATAGAGGTTATTATAAGGATACAGTCATGTCTCATGGATGCTGGATGGAAAACACTCAAATGAGGCATCACTCAAGGGTGAAATTCACCATATCAATATTTTCCTCTGGTTTTACTCCCTTCAGTCCATTGTCTGTTTGTGTAAATAAAGTTTTATTGGAGCACACAATCAAGCCCATTCATTTATGTGCCCATGACATAGTTGGATAGTTATTAACAGAGGCCTTATTCTTCCTGCAAAACCTAAAATATTTACTATCTACTCCTATCCAGTACAAGTTTGCCAATTCCTGCTCTATTCTAAACATCTTCAGGTGTAAGGTCTCACTCTTTTTTACTTCTCACAGAAATAAAATAATAATTGGAGTTTACGTATTAAAACCTTTATTTTCTTGTAGTTCGAAAGGATCAAAGAAATGGTTGAGAATTAGTGCACTAAATTAACCCTAAGTCTACAATCATGAGAAAGAGAAACCACTTATTTGCATTAGTATTACTATTACTGTTATTACTAACAACATGCATTACCTATGTGAATGTCACTATGCAGGGCACCTTCCAAGTTTCTGTAATCCCTATACCAGCTCTGTGTAATGTTATTATGTCCCTTTTCTACATGACGAAATTAAAACCCAGCAGTGCCTCATAACTTGCTCACAAAACACGCCTCCTCAAGTACATGATAGCCAAAAACCAGTCTATGCCTTTCTGACCCAAAAGCTGATGATTTTAACTACAAAAGGAGTGTATTCCATAGGGTGCCACTTAATAACTTTAAATTCAGTTAATTGCAGTGAACTCAACATTTATTTGAATTCTTCACTTACTCAAGTCATTGTGGCGAATACAGAGGGATACAGAAACATGAACGAGTTGCAGATGTGTCTTTAGGGAACTCAGTTTTGGGTAGTAAGTTCTGTCCTTTAAAAAATAAATACTCCACAAATGACACAACTTTGTTCTTACTTCGCACTACATCTCTAATTTTGTTTTGTTTCTTCTAATACTTAGCTAAATAAACTGGTTTCAGTAAAGGTGCAACTGATTAATAGCTGTAGCAGTTTCTGACATACTCAGAGAATGTAAATTTGGATATTGGAAGAGTGAATGGATACAGTTTTGAGTCAGGGAATAACACAATCTTTCACAAGAATTGGATATGGGTTGGGCTGGGACTGAGAGAAAGCAGCATGAACACACTGGGTGTCTGTGTAAATGAGAAGGTGGGAGGTAAGAAAAGATAAAGAAATTGAACCAGGAGGCCTTCAATAGCAAACTTACCTATTGGACGATTTAATCAAAGTCATGCCGAACAGATTTGGTGAGAAGGTGAGTGAGTACAACGTCAGTTGTTGTTTATTTGTTTGTTTTAAGTTTATTTATTTTGAGAGAGAGAAAACATGAGCGGGGATGGGGCAGAGAGAGAGAGGGAGAGGGAGAATCCCAAGCAGGCTCAACACTGCCAGCGCAGAGCCTGATGAGGGGCTCGAACTCACAAAGCTGTGAAGTCATGACCTGAGCCGAAATCAGGAGTCACGTGCTTAACGGACTGTGCAACCCAGGGGCCCCTACAATGTCAGTTTTAAGTATGTCTTGTCTGTGTTGCTCTGTTTGGAGGGTCAAGTTGATTAGAGTACAGGGTCAGGTCCTGATGTAACTCAGGCTGCTGAAATAATACAACGGACGATGCAACACTGCCTCCAGGGATGCCCATGGCTGAGTAGTTGGGGAGGTGACCACCTCAATGACTGATCTTAGTCTGCCTGCTCCAGCCTCTCTGGTAGGAAGAGTCTTCCTCTTTTCTGGTCTATTTGATATTTTCTCCGGCATGGTGACAGGCCTATCCTACAAACCATCCCAGCAACAACGAGGCCATTTCTGGGCCTGGATCTCTCCCAAGCTTCCAAATTAGAGAATGTCAAGTCAACAAAGGGGGAAAATGCTTTCTTCTGCTTTTATGCTGTCAACCTTCATTTGTCCTGATGTCCTTCTACCCAGTATCCTGGGTCTCATCTGAAGATGTCAATATGAAAATAAGGGCTTTGAATCCACCAAGACTCTTTAAAATTATTTAAAAATATGAAAATAAAACCTCTTAGTCAGAAATGGGTACAATACTGAAGCCATCAGTAAAAATGAAGACTGACAGTTTAATTTTACTAAATACTGTAAGAGAAAGGATGTCAGCCACAGTGACTGGTGGGCCTTCCCCGGGGTGACACAATAAACTCTGCTGAAGAGAATAAATAGTTAATTTGTTTAATCTTTTCAAGACTGTACATGGAAAACCCTGGGAATTACACTCCGGGTGGGGACTTCAGACAATATTTTTCCTCATTTCCCCTGATTTCAGTGTAACACATTGGCCAATTCGGGATTATTTATTTATGGATGCCTAAAACAAAATTCCAAAATCCCTCTTCATGTTCCTCTTGCTCAAGCAGTGTGCCCTCTGTGCATCCCCAGCTTATGCAGTCTTTGAGGATGACATCTCAGCAGTGACAAGTACATTTACAAGACTCAGGTCTTCTCCATTCAGATGCTTCTCAATTTAGAATCCATCAAACACGTCAGGTGCAAGAGGTTTGACAGTAATGAAATAGGCAAATACATACCATGTTCTCACTTTCTGTTGGAGACAAGGATGGTAACTTTGGAATTAATTGCAAAGGGCAAGTTTACTCAACTGAAAAGGCAGAACCGGCACCACCGATAGAAAACAAGACTTCATGCTGTAGGGAGGCAATGACGAAAATGGGAATTTCAGAAAATTTAACCTATATGTAAACAAATGAGAGGAGTATTAGGATAGTGGGTTTTAAGGTAGGAGTGGTGTGTGGATAGGAATTGCCAAATATCAGGGCACCCAGGAAGAGACTCTGTAAGAAATGTTTGAAGGTGCACTCAAGTCAACACCTGCGGAAGAAGTGAAAGGAAGATAATTTTCAGGGAGAAACTGGATTATGATGAAATCATAATAAAGGACTCAGTTTATCTTACTGGTGAATCTTGACACTGAGATGACCCTGCAGAGTTGTTACAGTTTAGGGTAAGAGAATGCTGGCCCTTCAAACGTCCATCATATCCCCAGAGGGGAGGATGTGAAGTTAAGAAAGGTGTTTCTATTCGGCCCATGGCAGGATCTTGCAGATGCAAACCTGCAAAATTTTAGTCTCCAAAATCATTGGCAGGTGGACGAATGAGGGTTTCAGTCTTAAGTAGGGGGATAGGGGAATTGGAGAGTTCCATGTAACATCACGGCAGCTTTCCTCATGAGTCACTCCAATTCATTTCCTTCATTTAAGGAAGCCATTTCTTCATGATTATCCATTCTAGATTCCCTTGTTCTTGTCTATGTGACTTATCAGTGGGGTAACCCATATCCTTATTCATTCAAGCTTGAGACACTTGTCAGGCTGTGAGTACTGTGCTTGTCTAGTAATTACTAACATTGGTATCAAGAGACATCTATGTGGATCAGTAGGGTGAAAATCATATTTCCCCCAATCCCCAGGCACATTATCTCTACTTCCTTCCAATCCTTCCAGGATCATGACCACTGTCATGGTGGTGACTCTTTCCCTGCTGCTTTCACAGTTCAGGAGGCCAAGGGCTATGTGTTTGTTTGTTTTTATTTGTTTTGTTTTGTTTTAAGATTGACACATTACTACAAATTACATGATATCGCTCAGAACCCCAGAATAATACATCATGGAATCCTTACTTGTGCTTACCAGAATCTACTGAGCATCTTTTTCTGCCACAGTTTCCTCTAGGTCACAGGGCTGCCCAGATCCTGGTCCTGCTACAGGATCTTTTCCGGATGCCTTTGATGTGACCTGATATGTGGGTCAGTGCAGTACTCCCAAAGGTGGAAGATGCTGCCTCCAAAAAGTCAGAGGTCTATCAGGCATCATGTTTCTTTCTTCATGATAAGCATTGTGAAATGCAATAGTTTGTCCTTTGGAGGTGATGTCCTCGCATGCCTCATTGGATCCTAAATCATTAACTGATGTAGCTAGTTCCTGAATATTCATTGACTTTATCTCCCATTCTTTGAAGTGCATGCCTTTTACCAAGTCCTCCAGTGAACTTGTCACTTCTTTCTTATCTAGTCTGATTAGCATGATGTCATAAATAAGTTCATCAGTGTGATGCTCTGTGGGGTGTCCAGATGGCCTAGGTATCTTCAGACTGTATAATAACACAGGATAAAAGAGGGTAACAATCTCTGAGCATCTCACTGGGGCTGGTTCCCTGCTCACCAGCACATTCCTTATTGCTTTGGTAAGTAGATGGTCTTCCCAAGGAAAAATACTCATCTGGTGAATTTTCAGTATTTACATGGCATATAACTCCAACAAATTCACTTTTCTGAGGCTTTTGAATCCTTAATCTACCTTCTCCCACAAAAATGCTGGCATTTCTTTTCCAATTAGGTAGGGGTCATTGCTTTCTCTGACTCCTGAGAAAGATACACCCATATACTCCAAAATTCAGCTCTCCATTCTGCAACCCTTGATCCAACACCTTCAGAATCTTGTTCCATATGTACTGTTGGGTACTCCTGCCTGTATATGGTTAGTAGGTCTTGCAGCTCTTTAAAAATATAGTTAATTTCCTCCCTTAATAATCACAGCATTTATTGACTGAGTTATGTTCTGTATTCACTCTATTTATCCATCTATTAGGCAAGAGTGGATGTTCTGTCCAGCAAGGCAAAGGCTTCTACATAATCTTCAAGTAAGAGGGGTGGGGTTCAGGGTAGCACTTCTTTTTTTTTAAGTTTATATATTTTGAGGGAGAGACAGAGACAGAGAGGAGAGACTGAGAAGGGGAGGGGCAGAGAGAGAGAGGGGGAGAAAGAATACCTAGAAGGCTCTGTACTGTCAGTGCAGAGCTCAATGTGGGGCTTGAACCCATGAATCATGAGATCATAACCTGAACGGAAATCCAGAGTCAGACACTCAACCGACTGGGATTGAGGGCCCTGGGATAGCAGAAAGTGGGAGAAATAGTACACTTCTGTGTGCACAGATCATTTGAAGGAATCTCAATGATCATTTGAGGGAAATCTAAGAAGTCAATATTTTTTTAGTTCATCAAACCAATACAATTTTCCAGGATTCTATTCCTTCCCAAATAGGATCCTGACCTTGGCTTGGCAAACCTATCATATCTGGGATACCCAGTCCTCTTGGTAGCCTCTTGGGGTCTTAGGAGTAAGTGCTGAAAACTGTGCTCCTCTTTTTCAGCTATAGGAAATATGAATCTCTTTATATGGTACCAACAAGGCCCTCTGGCGTTCATCCTTAGCTTTTAATTGCTGTTTAATTGGTCTTCAGCATTTTATTATCTTTTTTCAAAGCATCTATTGCATCTAGGAACACTATCATTTAGTTCCTATTTCCAAGTTTTTCTCAAATCCTGGCTATATTGCTCTTGCTTGTGCGTTTCCTTTCTCCCAGTGTCATCCCAGTTCTTCACTGTTGGAAAGTTTTAAAATTGTCCTGCAGTCTTGTGCCAGGGGCTATCAATGCTCCATGTAACACCAGTGATGGCTTCTCATTGTCACTCTCTAGTGGGTACTTGATCTCTGAAATCTCATCATAGTACCTGCTTTCTCAGAACTGAGACAAGACTGTCCTCCTGGACACAATGGTCACAGATTTTGTTTCTGGAAATCAGACTCTGAGATGGAGACTGAGGTTCATGAAATGTATTGGGGAATGCTCTTGGAATCAGCTCCTGTGGAGGAGGTGAAAGAAATAAAATTGAACAAAGGGGGAAGTTGAGCTCTGAGATCGTCATGCAAAAGGCTTGAGCCAGTCCTCCAGGAAACTCTGGTGATTCCTTTAGAGTTTTCCCAACTGGGGAAAGTACCTTTACTTCCTACATCTACCAGTCATTATTCCTGTATATCCCCAGGGAAGAGCCATATGATCTAGACCAGACAGCTGCCATTCATGAAGGACAATCTCTGAGGGGGGACTAAATGGCAATCTGCCAGTAGCTCTCAGCCTCTGAGGGAATGATTGCTCCAGTGCTTAACCAGGAGAATCTAGACACAGCACAACATTCAATGTAAGATCAGAAAGATCAATAAGATAATGAAAATGTGTTCAGCATTGGGACTAGGCCAGTGAGGCCTCCCAAGCAAAATTTAAGGGGGAACAAAAAGCCAATAATCAAAATAAATATTTAACTCAATATTTTATAACAAAAATGAATGCAAAAACAGTGATGAACCAGATATCAACGTTTTGTTTTTAATTTTAAAGAGAGAGAGCAAGCACAAGCAGGGGAGAGGGGCAGAGGGAGACAGAGAGAGAATCCATGCTCAGCACAGAGCCCGTTGCGGGGCTCCCTCTCAGGTACCATGAGATCATGACCTGAGCCCAAATCAAGAGTAATCAAATTACTGTTTTTTTGTTGTTTGTTTGTTTGTTTGTTTGTTTTGTTTCGGACTCTAATATGGCTTGACACGGCTTGATGTACGTGACTGGTTTTGTTTTATTTGTTGAAAAGAATTACTTAAAAATATAACTGACTCTTCAATACCCCTGGGAATGGTGCACATAATAACCAAATCACAGCAAATAACTTACTGAGGGTCTTTTACACAAGGGATTGAACGAGGGATTTCAGTAAAAACAAGCTCCAGGATTTGTAAGACAGGTCTTGTATTTCCTGTTTTCCAGAGGAGGTGGAGTTGAGTCAAGAGATTAACAATTTTTAGGTACATAAGTATTTAGATGAATCATAGTCTAGGTTTTATTTATTTTCAGAATTTTTATTCAAAATTTTAAAAGTAAAACAAAACAAAAACCCCAGCTTACCTGTTTCTCCCCCACTCCCTGCCTCTTGCCACCACCAACCTCTTTTCTTTAACTATACAGTTTTGTTTTCTGTTTTTTGTTTCTTTTTTTTGACTCCACATATACGTGAAATCATAATGGTATTTGTCTTTCTCTGATTTCACTCAGCACAGTGCCCTTGAGGTCTACTGTGTTGTTGCAAATGACAAGATTTAATTTTTTATCCTTGAATAATATTCCATTGTATATATATAACACGATCTATCCATGCATCCGTCAATGGACACCTAGATTGTTTCCATATTTTGTCTATTGTTAACAATGCTGCAATGAACACAAGGTGCGTGTATCTTTTTGAGTTAGTGTTTTCATATTCTTTGGATAAAAACCCGCAAGTGAAATTGATCGGTAGTATGGTATTTCTATTTTTAATTTTTTGAGGAACCATCACGCTGTTTTCCATAGTGACTGCACCATTTTGCATTCCCACCAACGGTGTACAGGGTTCTCTTTTCTCCCCATTCTCAGTAACATATGTTATTTGGGGAGGTGAGGTTGATACTAGTCATTCTGATAGGGATGAAATGGTATCTCATTGTGGTTTTGATTTGTATTTCCTTGATGATTGGTGATGTTGAGTATATTTTCATGTGGTTGTTCTATTTCCATTTTCACACCTCTTCAATTACTGCTGTCAGTGAGATTTGTTCAATTATCTTTCAAAATTTCAAAAGGAATTTTAGCAAGATGAGCTAAAGCCCCTATTTCTGTGGTTTATCTCCAGAATACCACTGATAGTCACACTCTCTGCCTTGCCCCTCCTCTCCCCCAATCAGCTAACCCATTTCACATTCTACTTGCTCTTTCTTTGTACTTTGGTTGGTCTACATGACTTATATGGCATCATATAGACCTAATTACTGAGGCATCTACCCTAGTTACTTTTCACTTTTCAGGCTGTGTCTTCTCCTATTACTTATTCAGGGGGAAGCTTGGTTAAGGAAGCCTCAAGAGACACCAAATGGATCACCCGAGTAACATATTCCCATTACCACCTTCTTGTAGGAGTAACCCTGTCTCCTCAAGATGATGAAAGCCAACTATTTTAATCAGAATGGTACCTCCCTTCTTTGTCTTCTGGTCCACTGTCATGAGGGGACCAAACTGAACAGGTTGCAGTGACAGTTTAAGTTTAGTGAAACTCATGATGTGTCTCCTAGTGTAAGTATCCCCCCTCATGGAATCAGGACCTCTCCTACACTGTCCAATATGGTAGTCCCTAGCCACACATGCCTATTGAGCACTGGAAATGTGGTTAGGGCAAGTGAGAAACAGCATTTTAAATTTTATTTCGTTTTAATGCAGTTAAATTGGAAGTTAAATTTAAAAACCGAAACAGTATAAATTTTGAGTGTGTGTGTGAAACAAAACCATACTGTTCTGGGGTGGTAGCATTTTACTTTAAGAGTGCAACACATAGATATTGTTTTGTTATAGTACTCATTTAACATTTGTGGTGTAATTTCTAGTATTCCATAAACAGAAGACCAATCTAAGCAGTATCAGTAATTTGACTTAATTGGAAGTATTTTTTTCTATCCATTGATGTAAAATTGTAATATCCTTATTTGAATATGTTATACATACAGCATGAATTAAGAGATACCTGTGTGAATTTTAATACATAATTAAAGTACCTATTATAGTTATAAGAATAGAATTAAATTATTATTCATGTTTAAAAAATAAGTATGAACAAAATGTAATATTTAAAATGTACACATAGTACTAATGCAGAATAGAGTGGGGCAGAAATAAAACCATTTCTCTTTAAAAAATGGGAAGAAAGTATGTCATAAATTTCACATTGAATGGCAATTGTAATTTTCTGAAATGGAGCAAAATAAAAAGTCCGTCTGTGCCTTGTATTAAAAACAATTGAGGTAATAAAGTGAACAGAGACATTCTCAGAAAATGCATAGTGAAGTTGGTAAGAAGTTTCTTCTCAAGTCATAAAAAAGTCAATCAAAATGAGGCAACTGATTTCAGAATTAAACATCCAAATACAAATTTTTTTAACAATTCTTTAAAGGTTCTGAAATTATAACTTTACCTACTATAAAATGGTATGCACGCTTGAGAGTGCACACACACATACATATACAACCACACACACACATTAGATGGCAGGATTATGACTTCAGTTACACAATTTTGTTGAAAATCTGTGATAAACAGATATTTCGCAAAAACAAAAGTTCCTCAATTGAATCACCAAGTAATTGTTTACCAAATACTGGATTTTTACAATAATATAAAAGATCAATTGATTCAAATTTGAAAAATTTCACTTTTCTTTAGCTTTAGATGTTTAGTTTGATGTAAGAAACATAGCCCCTTAATATATTGGATGTGTTTTGCCTCAAAGGGCAAATATACAAAGAAATGTCAATTTGAGGCCTAAGAAAATAAGCTCAGAGCACAGAAATTTTTCTCTCTCCCATCCGTCCAAGGAGAATTTCAGATTGATATTAACAATTTTGTTTCTATCACAATAAATTGTGCTTTGTTAGGTCTAAAGTCCAGTTGTATTAGATTTTAAAATGAGGTACTATTTTCCCTAAAATAAGAGACTGTTATTCCACTGAATGCCAGATATTGAAATAATTAGTGCATAGTTGTTTTTTCAAGACTATATGAAAAATATCATGGATAGAGTTTTTAAAATTTTCTCATTATATAGGTACAAATGCCATGAATCATCACCAGTTTGTAGAACCTTTCTAAGAATTAAAAGATAATGAATTTATTAATTTTATATTGTCTGTCAATACGAACTGGTTGAGTCATGAAATAATATTGCCAAGATGCATTATATTAATTCCAATTCAAGATTTTCTTGAAATAAAAGTAACTGTCTTATTTTGGGCTGCTATAGCACGTACTACAAACTGGGTGACTTAATCAATAAACATGTTTTTCTTGAAATGCTGGAGGCTAGGAAGTGCAAGGTCAAGGTGCCAGCAACGTGGTGTCTCGGGGAGAACCTATGTCTTGGCTTGTAGACAGCTGACTCTGTATTTGTATCCTTATATGGCAGAGAGAGAAAGAGAGGTGTTGGGGAGAAAGAACCAGAGCTCCTTCTTTTTATATGGACATTAATTCCATCATGAGAGGCACACTCTTATGATCTAATCTAACCCTAATTATTTCATAAAGGCCCAACCTCCAAATACCATCACAGTGTGGATTAGAGTTTCAACATCTGAATTGGGATATATAAACATTCAGTTTTGAGCAACAATATTTGTCAAATGTTCTGTAATCAAAGACAAACCTGGCAATGTGATTTATGTCTTTCTCACTGATATTACACTCCATAGGAACAAGTTAAATTTGAAGATCTGAAGGAAGGAAAAGCGTATTTGTGAACTACTTAGACAAGTGTGGTCATTTTTGTTGAAATTAAAAATTTTATATTAACAAAAACGTATTGTACACATTGTTTCTAACTGGAATCCAATGTGCAGATTTTAACTGTATAAATTCACTTCAAAATTTAAAAAACAAATTGAAAATTCTTTGCTGATAAGTTTGGAGTTGCTTTTCAATTGTTGTATTATACACCTTTGAATTTTATGTTATGATGATAACCTGACACAAGAACTGATAAATTTATTTAAGCCGGACAGGTATAGTTTTGAAATGGATCAACTTGCTTCAAAGTCAAATCAATTTTTCTAAAAGAAGATGAATCAATGTTGTCAATGTAGATGCAAACGCTAAAGGAATTTTTTACTTGATTCAGTTATTGGAAACTTTTAAATTATGTTTGGAATAACGTGGGTATGTGAATCTACTTTTTCAACTATAAATTGGATCAGGCAAAAATCATCCATTGACGCAAAACCTGAGGGGAAAGTTTGATGAGAACCAGGATATTTGCATTGCCTTAAAGTTACTCCTCACCAAATGTTTATTCCTTGAAATGGGTAACAAAAATTATACTGTGAAAATATCAGACAAGACTATGACTGAGTAATCAAAATTTACACTATCACCAAGGGAAATAGGAATCACGTGCCTCAGGATGAGATACCTGGAGGAAAACACAGCTTCATCTATGTAGGGTTCTGGCACACAATATATATCCTCATCGAATCTCAAGTGACCATCAGGCAAACACAAAATAAACAATACTTTATTAATACAGGGAGAGGGTGACAATGTTATTTCAAAATTTTAATGTTATTAAAAAAAAAGAAAAAAAAAACACAAACACAGGCTATGGAAACGTTCCAGATTAAAAGAAGCTAAAAAACATAACAGCTAAACATGACACCTTACTGTAGACTGGATTCTGGTTTGGGGGGCAAATACTGCTGTAAAGGATGTAGTGGGTCACCTGGTGAAATTGAAGCACAAACGGTGTTAAATGAAAACATGGTACTAATGTGAAATTTACTGAGGTGGGTAACTATTGTGGTTATATTGAAAAATTATAACCATTGTTAGTAGTAGTAAAATTATTCTTATCATCTTGGTCATTTATTGAACACGTGCTCTGCTAAAGGTTCTATGTGCATTGTTTCCTTCAATCCTCAGAAAACCCAGAGAGAGAGACAATCCAGTGTAGTGTTGTCCTTGTAAACGTTTTCCAGTGTGGACATCTCTGGGATTACAGCCAGCTGATTACTGAATCCAGACAAGGGAAAGCACTTCTGCTGTGAAATGTCCTTTAATTCTGCTTGAAAACAAATTCTGTCCATCAAAGCTGAGCACATCAGAATGGACTTAGTGCAACCAAGGTGACAGGCCCAGGAGGGTGTGCTTGCTCTCCTGTGAAGTGGGGAGTTGGGAGAGGGTTTAGAATGCATTATCTGAGGATATCTTTACTTGGTAACACAAGAAAAAGGGTGGTCATGATCAAAAGTACAATGTACACCATTAGATATGTGTGGTTCCGGAGGGAGTGGAGGGTGGGTGATGGGTATTGAGGAGGGCACCTTTTGGGATGAGCACTGGGTGTTGTATGGAAACCAATTTGACAGTAAATTTCATATATTAAAAAATAAAAAATAAAAAAAAAGATATGTGTGGTTCCAGAGCCAGCTGTGGCTTCCACCAGAATTGTTGTGTGTCCCCTTGTGTAAGTCACCTGACTCTCAGAGCTGATGTTCTTTGCCTGTAATTGGTAGCACGAGAAAGTTTCATCAGATCTTAATACTGACTGCAGATTAGAATCACCAAGGGAGCTTGCTAAAGTCAAATAGCACCAAGACCAAAGATAAAGCAGACCAATTAAACCAGTCTCTGGAGGGTGGAGTCTAGAGATACATGTATACCCTCAAGTGATATTTATTGATGTTGAGATATGACTTACATGCAATGAAGTGAACAAACCTTAAATGTAGAGTTCAATGTATTTTTACCACATATACTCTAATGAAGTTACCTCCTGCATCGAATATATAGAACAACTCTACCACTAAAAAAGACTTCTGCAGGGTTTCTTCCAATCTCCCCCCACACACCCCAAAAGTAACAACCATGCTGATTTCCAACACCACAGATCAGTTTTGCTAGTTTCTCAACTTAATACAACTGGAATAAAACTGTACATCTTATCCTGTGTCTGTTTTTTTCCCACTTGTTATTAAGCATGTACAATTTATCCATATTTTTTGTGTAGTTAATTCATTTATTATTGCTTCACAGTATTTATTATTTGAATATATCACAAGATTTTTTTTAAGAAAATTTTTAAATATTTCTTTATTTTTGAGAGAGAGAAAGCACGAGTGGGGGAGGGGCAGAGAGCGAGGGAGACGCAGAATCCAAAGCAGGCTCTAGGCTCTGAGCTGTCAGCACAGAGCCTGACACAGGGCTCCAACCCACAAGCTGTGAGATCATGACCTGGGCCAAAGTCGGATGCTTAACCAACTGAGCCACCCAGGTATCCCTGAATAGATCACAAGTTTTAATCCATGTTATGGGAGGTGGATATTGAATTGTTTCCCAAATCTTGCATAGTATAAATGGTACTATTGTGAAAATATGCGTACAGGTCATTTGGAAGATAAACACACTCTTCTTGGATGTATACCTAGTAGAGGAATTGTTAGAGCACAGGGTGGTAGCTCTGTATTTCTGTTTAGTAGATATGACCAAAACATTCTTTAAAGTAGTTGAGCCACTCTAATTCCCACCAGCAGTCGAGGGGTTAACCAATTATTCCCCATCCTTATCAACATTTTCTGTTGTCAATCATTGTGATCTTAGGCCTTCTAGTGAGTGTGTAGTGGTGTTGCCTTGCTTAAGAGTGTGTTTCTGTTTTTGTAGTTTGTTTTAATCTCACTTGACTGGAGAATAGAGCACCTTTGTCTATGATTACAGGCCATAAGGATATTCTATTTGTGAAGTACCTTTTGAGTTTTCTCAATTTTTAATATAATTGTCACCTTCTTATGGATCTATAGTTCTTCATCTATTCTAGATGTGTGAAAGTTTTTAGATATATGCATTACAAACAGGTGGTGACTCTCTTAATGGTGTCTTTTGATGAATAGAAGTTCTAGTTTGAATTATTTCTAACAGTTTTTCTCCAGACAGCAAGTTCTGAGAGAGTTAGTGTTCAGGATGTTTCTAAATTTTCCTTTGGGCCAACACCAATGGGAAAGAGGGGAGGAAAGGAGATGTCTGTTGATGGTGCATGACCAACAGTCTTAGCTGAATACAAGGAGCTCTGGGAGAGTATGTAATTTCTTAGAGTTGTCCTGAATTGGGCCAAAATGGCAGAACTTTTATAACTCTGTCTGGATCAGGGCACTGATCTGACCCTGGAAGAGTATGACTTTGGGCAAGTTAAGTTCTCTGCACCTGAGGCAATCCCAAAAGTGGAATGATAGCTGAACACTGTCCACTGACAGCCCTCCCAGCAGCTGGAACAAGTCCTTGTTGGGGGATCCAAGTGCCACATCTTTCTGCCTATCCCAATAACCAAAACATACATTTTTCATTTTATGGTTAGTGCTTTTTGTGTTATGTTTAAGAAATTTTTGCTTCCTTCAATATTATCAAGGTTTTCTCCTATGTTTTCTTCTCGAAGCTTTTAAATTTTTCTGTCATCTTTAAGCCTTATAAGGTATATAATTTTTGTAGATGATATGAAGCATGAGTCAAAGTTACTTTTTTTCTAATATGGATATCTAACTGAAATCAGCTCTGTTTATAAAAAAAAAAAAAAAAAAAAAAAAAACATCATTTGCCCATTGCATTCAGTGGCACCTGTTGCATTTTTCTTTTTTCTTTTCTTTTCTTTCTTGACAGAGAGAGTGCAAGCAAGGGAGGGGTGGAGGAAAAGGGAGAGAAAGAATCTCAATCAGGCTCCACACTCAGTGCAGAGCCTGACATGGGGCTTGATCTCATGACTGTGAGATCATGACCTAAGCCAAAATCAAGAGTTGACGCTTAACCAACTGAGCTACCCAAGCACTCCAGCACCTGTTGTATTTTAAAGTGTAGTTGGAGTTGTTAACTATGCTAGAGATGAATTTTAAGCTCTCTTTCAGGTCTGAGATTCTAGGTACAAGATAATAGGTATTACAGTGTAAAGAAAGGGAAGTTATATCATTGGCTAATCTGAAAGTGGCCAATGATAATGGTGTGTAACAAGTAGCAGTTATGGTGACCTAATAAGTTTCATAAAATATTTGTGAGGCTGAACCAAACCTGATGAAATTTTATTTGAGTTCAGGTAAATAAAATCGAAGTTGCAGTGGAAGACTTGTTGGCTATGTGCAAGCTACAAAACAGAGGAACACTTATTAAATGGGTATGCGTATAGTGGCAGAGTCTTTTCAGTCTATTTAGAGACCATTAGATACACAATAGAGATACTAATACATTTTTCCTATGGGAATCAGAATAGGTTCTTTGAGTAAGTAGTGTTTGATTGTTTTAATAAAGAGTGGAGAGTAAAGAATATGTACATGGGTAACTCAAGATTGGAAGAGGATTTGAGATGTCACAAATTTTGTAAATAAAGCTTTGCTTCTACCCAGCAACACTGACCTTTACATGCCATTATTTTTTTTCTTTCAGAACTCATTCTTTAAGAGTTATCTAAAGGTTACGTCCCCTAGGAAACCCATCTCTTGCTCATATGACTCCCAACCCATCACTTATTGATTCCATCATATTTGCTATGTCAAATCCTCAACTAGGCTGTGAGTTCTTCAAAGGCAAGGATCGCGAATTATACATTCTTTCATTGTCTTCTTCCCAGTGCTTGTCACATGATCTGGATCACAATGACCTGTCAACGAATTTTTGTTAATACAAACTTTAATTTAACAAAGATAAATCAAATGGTGTAATTTCCCATCTCAAAATCCTAAAATTGGGCTTGACACATAGTAGGTTCTCAATACTTCTCTACTTTAGAAAAGTGAATTGTGCTCACAGAGTTCTTATTTTAAATCTATTACAGTAATCATTTTACAATATATAAGCATATCATATCAATACATGTGCACCATATACTTACACAATGATATCCGTCAGTTATATCTCAATAAAGCTGAAAAAATAAAATTAATTAATTTGTTTTTAATTTTAAAAGAAACCTGCCCCACAAAGAAAAGTGCAAATAAGTATATAGGAAATGATGACTTTTTCCATTTGGTTAATTTATCATGCTTGCTAATTACAGAAAGGAAAGAAAATGCCAAGTTTCCATGGTACCAAATCATAAGAGTGAAAGGGGTTATCTTAAAACACCAAATCTTTACATTTGCTATTTGTCTTTATGAGAAAAAAATAATAGCCCAATAGATGAGGGAGGATAGACTTCTAGCAAGTTGTGTAACTGAATTAATTACTGGAAGTTTACTTTTAACAAAAATTGTCTTTCTCACAAAATCACTTCCGGTTTGAGGAATGGGTTAAGTGTGGCTATGCATTTTAGTTTTCCAGGTTTCCAAAGCATAAGTAAGGTATGTGTTTTTTAAACAACACCCTGACACTTAAGCCATACACTCAAACTTTTGCTTTTTTAAAAAAGAGGAACGACACTTGTAACCTAGACAAAGTAGTAAGTATTCCCTTCCTTGTCTGCAAATCAATAAAAAAAAGAACACTTAAAAATGTTGGCTTTTGGAAGACATTTCCAGTTGTTGTTTTCATTTTTTCCCCTTCTTATTTCTAATTACAAGAGTTTTGGGTAGCCACAAGTATAAAGGTTCATAGAATTAAAGGCATAAAAAGACATACAGGAGGTAGTGTATTTGCCTGAGTTTTATGAAGCTGGTATCAATCTTTTGTTTCATAAACTTCAGACTGGTTATTACTCTAAACACAGGGTTTGGTGCATTAAAAGTGGCATTGACAGAAATACAAATAAGAGAATTCCCAAGGGGGTGGGGGAAGGATAGGCTTCCCTCCTACACTCGGAGAATGGAATTCAAGAAAGGTCACACAGTACCCAGACTGGAGATAAACTTGAGCTTAACTAGCTCAATAAATGACTCATACATACAGTTTCCAGTCTTGTTTGTTTCCCAATAAGAGGAGAAAGGACAAAGGATTTGATTGAGCCTCAGGACTGAAGCTGAGGGTGATACATTTGAAAGTGCCCAGGCACAAAGTCAGGAACCTGGAGGGGTTTTTGACCCAGCTTTCAAGGGTCCTGTGACATTGGACAAATCATTCAACTTGGTGGGCTTCAGAGGTTTTTTTGGTTTTCTTTTACTCGGTTCCATTTTTTTCTAACATGTCAAATGACAGCCTTGAACAAGTAACTTCTAAAAGGCTTTTCTAGGGTGCCTGGGGGGCTCAGTTGGTTAAGTGCTGACTTCAGCTTTGGTCATGATCTTGAAGTTCATGAGTTTGAGCCCTGCATCGGGCTGTCTGCTGACAGCTCAGAGCCTGGAGCCTACTTTGGATTCTGTGTATCCCTTTATCTCTGCCTCTTCCCTGCTTGTTCTCTCTCTCTGTCTCCCAAGAAATGAAAAAATGTTTAAAAAAATAAAAGACTTTTTTGGATTAACAAGATTGTGGACCTATAGCTGCAGTCCTTAATACTCATGAATTACCTGACCATACCAGTTGACCACTCACAACTTTGAAAAGAATTAAAAATAGATATTCTTATCCCAGTTTTACAATTGAGAAACTCAAGCTATCCTAGGCAAATGACACACCTGGCTACAAGTTGATGATGCCAGTTCTAGATTTCATGACTTCTAATCATGTGCTATTCAACAAAGAGAATACAAGTTCTTTCTTAATTGACCATTCAGATAAAATTGGAAAATAGTTCATTAGTCTCCTGATGATATCCAAATAGAAGGAAGGAAGGAAAATAAAGTCTTTAGTGAAATGGCTCCATGATGGACCAAAACTCTAATTTTATCTAAGACGGGGAGATTGAATAATTAGGATACAACCCCAAAATCAGTGAGGAATGACTAATTAGGGGTCAACAAAAAATCAGCCACAGAGACAATCAAAGGCTTCTAAGCAAATAGGTAATTAAATTGTAGGAGAAAGGAATGTATATTATGTATATTTATAGAATCACCAAAGATTTTTCAAAATACATTATATAACTACTTAAACTTTATTTTTTCAAGACAAGCCAAAGCTAGAAATAGTATATATACAAAGTAGATGTTTCTAAGTAAAATATATAAGTCAATCAATAAATTCTTTGGGTAA
Source organism: Panthera uncia (assembly GCF_023721935.1). Lineage (NCBI taxonomy): Eukaryota > Metazoa > Chordata > Mammalia > Carnivora > Felidae > Panthera > Panthera uncia. Next base: position 63,005,260 of record NC_064818.1, on the reverse strand, counting down.
TCAGGAAGAAGTGAAATTTTTATGAAGAAAGGCTATCATTCAAGGCTTCTTGGAGGGAGTAGGGCTAGAACATGATGGGTAGGATTGGACAGGTAGATCAGAATGGTGAGAGTTCTTTAAGTAAAAAAGAGGTTTGTTTTTTCCTTTGGACAAACTTAGAAGTATCTTGGTAGCAGATTTTAAGTATAACATAATATGAGTTGGTCTTAAAAAAGAGTAATAATTAGTTATAAGATGCAGATGACAAATAGATGTATGACCATCAGGGGTCCTTCAACAGAAGGGATTCTTTCTGGGCATTGGAGTAAATAGCTACTATGCATAAGGCGCAATGCTACCTGCTTCGTGTTTCATTTAATTTTCACAGTTTTGTTCTATTAGGCATAATATCAGCCCTACTGTGTAAATGAGTATATACTAGTTGATAAATGTAAAAGTCATTTTCTTAAAGCACCTACTCTTCAGTGATTTAATTCCAGGCCTCTGAGGTCTCCTTCCCCTGGTTTAGCAGAAGATACAAGGAAGTTCTGGTGAGAAATGGCAACTGTTAACCTTATTCCCTCTGTCAGACTACAGAGTGATTACCAAATACAAGCTCACATCTCCTACTGAAATGCAGGCTAGATGGAGACTGCCATATTCAGCATGTAGCCTTCCAGGTCATTGTGTTGATTTTTTGATCCCACCCCACCAGAAGGGGTGAGGAGAAGAGTAGGCATGAGATATCATTATATGGGTCATTGCTGGTAATGGCTTGATCACTGTGTTTACACTCCATGACTAAAACTCAATCCTGGGCTACACCTACTGACAAAGTGTCAGTCATGCTCACACTCGTCTTCATCACTATGGTCTTCTACTTCCTGTCAAGATGGAGGGAGACACAAAGCACTGAAGAATTTCTTGAGAAATATATTTTTAACAGCCCCAAGCGTGTATGTAAATCTGCACTGTCACAGAACTGATGATTCTGCTCTGCTTTACGAGGTTCATCCACAAGTGAGATGTTGGGAACAGCACTTGGAAATTGGTCAGTGTTCTCTCCTTTATAGCTCCCTCAAGGCAGTCAGAAGTGCTTGTTGTAACAGTAGTAGAAGGGCATAAATAAAGGATTTTATGTGACATGACTTGGGGTAATTTCTCCATCGCCACAGAATGAAAAACAAAATCTTGCATTTGGCTTTCAGGGCCTTCAATTGGTTTTTCTTGCTTGCTTTCCAGTCTTATCCTCACAACTGGAATCTTTCTCTGTTTTTGCCCTATGATTTCCTACAATTACATTTCACTCACCTTATTTCCTTTTTCTATAATGGTCTTCACCCTTATAACTGCCATCTTCCTAGACACCAGTCCCTGGTTCTCTCAGCCGGGCATTTATATGTCATTTCCTCACAGCTTTTCTTCCTCCTTCTCTCCTTTCCTCTCTCCCCTAAACTTTTGCAGCCATATTACTTCTTTCCTACATTGTAATCTTTTCTGAGCTTACTTTACCATCCTATTGAATGCTATGTTCTTCTAGAAGGATCTGAACTTCTACAGGACATAGAACTAGGGGTACAATGCAAACGTCTGTATTTCCAAAGTCCTGGAGACCAAGCTACATGCTGACTAAATAGGTATGCTTGACAATAAAAAGAGCCCTTGAGACAATAGGTATTCAAAAGCATTTGTTGAGTTTTGTTTGTTTTCTTGCTTGACTTTTGAGGCTACTGTAACATTAAAATCATTTCACTTCTTGTTTATGTATTAATTAAAACCAATACCACATATATATCATTTGTTACTGTTTTACTTTTGTCTCCAATTAGTAGTTAAACAAAACAAATCTAATATCTTATAGTTCTGGTAGTCAGAAGTCTGAAAGAGGTCTCAGTGGGCTAAAATCAAGGTGCCAAGAAGACAGCATTCCTTCTAGAGCCTCTAGAGAAGAATCTTTTCCCCTACCTTTTCCAGCTTCTAGAGGTCATCTGCACTCATTAGCTTGTGACTTCTTTCTCCATTTTCAAGTGAGCAGCAGAGCATCTTCTAACTTCTCTCACACATTATGATCCCTGATTTGATCCAGGGCCACCTCCAAATTCTTAATCACATCTGCAAAATCTCCATTGCCATGTAAGGTAACATAACAACAGCTCCAGGGATTAAAATGTGCACATCTTTTCATTATTCTGTCAACAACAGATTTCAAAATAAACGTGTGGTCTAGCTGAGGATTTGGAATTGGAATTTTTATAGCAACTCCTCCTAGAATAGGAAAGAATTGCAAATCACAACTCAGGACTCTTACTCTCTGGTATCACCGGGAGTACGTTGGGTTTGGTCCTAATATGTAGGAAATAAAATGAACATAGGGATGTATTTTCAAAGCTCTCAGATACAAACAAAAAAAGAAACTTTTTCATTTTGATGTTGTAAAAGATTATTCAGTTGACTACTAAAACACATTTAATCGTGGTACATTTATAGAACCATGAAATATTTACAATCCAATGCCTAAGGCAGATGTCATATAGTACATTCCTTCCACAGTTCAGCAAATCATAGATACAAACACTCAGATTGATGCTTTCAAGCATGTTAGTGAAAACAAACCTTTCTTTAAAAGTTGATTTTTTATTTGGAAAATTTTTTCATTCAAAAACATACTCTTTTCTAGATACTTCTAAAATGACATAAATAAGACTAGCTTATAAAAGATTTTTTTCCAGCTAGCATTCAGTCTTTTGGCTCTATTATTTCTGTACAGATAAGATGACCTAACTGTTCTTTACCAGATATAGTATCGTTCTGCCATGCCACGACACATAATTTAAGTAGCTACCTTTAGGTGTACTTTCAAACATGTATATTTATAGCTTTATCTATCTATAAATAGAGAGATATAGATATCGTTATTCTCCCTAAGCTGATTTTCCTAGAGTTCTAAAAAACTCTTCACTACTGTTTTGGTGCTTCTAGTTATAGCTATATAAATGCACTTGTAGTCCCTAGGAAGTCATAAGTTTATTGCAATTGGCATGCGTGCATGCATGCACACACACACACATATACACACACATATACACACACACACGCACACACACACGCAAAATGATAGAGGAAACTTTCCTTTGTAGAATATTGAAATTGTTTTACTAACTTTTATCTTGTAAATATTTACATTTTTATATGATAATGATTCTGCTTTACGGTTCTATAACCGTTATTCTTTCTTTACTCTTTGCATTTTAAGCAGTCGTCACAAATTTAGTTACGTGGTAATTCATCAATATTTATAAAATGAATAGAACATTATTTATGAAAACTACTGTGTACTAGGTTTTGCACCAGGTTCTGGGGTACAATATTAAGAAAAATGACATTGCCCTTGCCCTCATGGAGCTTATGGTAATTTAGTGGGGAATACAGATAGTAGTCAAATTATCACAGAAATGGAGATTTATAGTTGTGATGAGTGACAAAACAGAGAGGCATGTGATGCTATGAGGCTTGACAAAAGCTCATCATGAAGGTCTGAGAGAGCTTTCCCAAGAAAATATATTTATTTTTAAAAAATTATAATGTTTATTTATTTTTGAGAGAGAATGACAGAGTGTGAGCAGGGGAGGGGCAGAAAGCCAGGGAGACACAGAATCTGAAGCAGGCTCCAAGCTCCGAGCTGTCAGCACAGAGCCAGAGGCAGGGCTCAAACTCACAGACCATGAGATCATCACCTGAGCCGAAGTCAGATGTTTTCGACCTAACCACCCAGGTGCCCCCTGAGAAAATACGTTTAAACTGAGACCTGAGGATTAATGGGGCAAGGCTAGGTGAAGAAGGGAGGAACTAAGCATTCCAACTATGGAGAACAGCCCATGTGGGATGTTTCGGGGTCAACATGATGACGGATCCAGCTACGGTGGGATGGTGGCATCAGATGATGCAGCCCCTAAGTGTACTCCAGGATCTGAAGTCTAAGAGCTATCGGAATCTATTGAGAGATTTTAAGCAGAAGGGAAACACGGTCAGTTTGAATTTCAAACCAGTATTTGGAATTTTAAAACTAATGTGGAAATTTTTGACAACCATGATGTAAAGGGAGGAAGGCAGTAGAACTTCATGGTCAGAAGAGAGACATACTAAGCAAAAGATAGTAATAATATTCATTTATTTATCTCTTACTGTTTGCCTTTCATTTTGTTAAATTGTCATACCGTTACGAAAAGTCTGTTTCAAATCAGCTGCAAGTATATCCTTGGCAATCTAACCCCTTACTGACCTTTTGGCTCTCAGAGATATTATCTTTTCAGTGAGAACAACAAAGAAGAAAATAATGTGAAAAAGGTCAGCATTATGTGACCAGATATTTGAAAGTATGGTGCTTATGTCACTGGTAGTTATTTAATTCAGCATGAACTGGCGACTACAACTCAGGCATCTGGTGGGCAGAGTCCCATGGGTTCACGGGCTAACTAGTTTCCCATTGTTGTTAAGTTCCAGACTCCTTACTATGATGACCATTTTGTGAATATGGGTCTTTGTTATAAGAGGAGCAGTTGGCAGAGTGCCACCATCCCTGCAGAACCTCAGAACATATGACTTATTGAGCATAGGTCAATGGCATTGTTTTTATAAATAATGAACAGTGCATTTTCTTATCATCTAGGACATTAATGCCTATGATACCCAATAGAGTTCGGAACTTCTAGTTCATGCTACAGACCTATCTGTTATGTTATATAGCTTAATAAATAAGGATCTTACCCAATCACGATTTTAATCACCTCTTCATAGTCTATGAGATTGATGTTTGGATTATAATTTAGCTATGAGTACTCTCTATGTGTCCAAGGCATTCCAATTAAATATTTGAGCCTATTACTCCTAATTTCTATCCTCCTATAGTGAACACACTATCTCTTGAGGATAGAGTCTCATTATTTTCCAATTCTACCATGTTTTTAGTCCAAACACAACTTGGTGGTTTTTCCTTGTCCTTTTCTTCGGTTGAAATCCCACCCAAACTTCAAGGTCGTGCTACTAACATTCATTGAGTTTTGGCCGAATACCACTCTTTGGGTGGTTCTGATGGTTGTCTCCTCTGAATCCTCAAGTGTTTCTGCCTCTCAAACATGTTAGATGTTAAGTTAGACAGAGATTCCGCCCCCCTCCCCCCAGAAGTACATAGAGCAGTATACTGTAGATGATTAATATATCGAGTTTAACAGAGTTAAGAAACATCTCTGAGACCCCTAATTTGAGGCAGGATCTTCTCACATTGCCTTGACTGTGTGGAAAAACACACTTCTTATTTTAAAGCTGGGCCAGGTCTCCTTGCTGCCAAGCTAATAATAAACATAAATCCAGGATTCTCAACTGAGAGAAGCTTTTCTGCTGAAATGATTTCAATCCCAAGTGTTAAAATGTGTGAAAATAGCCAAAAATAACAATGAATGTCAATTACTATGTATAAAGGGCTTCTTTTCCATTTTTTTTTAAAACAGATAGCTTTGTGTTCTTTTCATAGAAAGGCACTATGAAAGGAGCAAGGCTCACTTTTGTTTATTGGCTGTTTGTTTGTTTCATTACTCGCGTGAGAAAAACTTCGACTCCCTGGTATAAATAGTTGTTCTAAAGAGCTAATACAGAGATTGTGATATGAACTTTCAAAGTTCACAGTGCGTAGAAAAAGTACCAAAATCCATCAAGTTATTAAAAAGGAAGTAATAAACATCTATTTCCTATACCAGGTCCTGTGCTTCCTTCAAAAATGGAAATGTTTCTATAGCATTTACTATACGATGAACACTGTTCTAAGTACTTTACAAACATCACCCTCTTTGATCTTCCAACAGCATTGTGAGTATGGTTCTGGAATTACTCTCATAACTCCCATTTTATAGACTGAACTGGGGTACAAAGAGATTAGGCATCTTCCACAAGTCACACAGCTAATAAATTATGGACCTGAGTTATGAGATCAAATAGACATAAAGATTCTGCTACAGTTATGTGGTAAAGCATGAGAACTTCCAAAATAAAGGAGATAAAAGCACTTCTGATACATTAGAACTACTTTCCATGGTATAAAATAGAGAGTGTAATAAAATTGGATAGAAGACAGACAAGTATGATTTAAGCTGGAGAGTTGGGAAGGCCCTTTAATAGATGTCAATAATACGAAAGTTATTTTAGCTTTGAAAATAAGAATTTAGGCTCCTAACCTTAGTGTCATCTTCTTGGAATCCTCCATGCCATGAGAGAGCCTAGTGGAGGAAGAAGTGAATGCACAGGCTGAAGTGAACATGAAGAAAGATGAGGGAGAGGTCCAAGTGAACTGCTAGCCTGTGCACCCATGGAAACCACAGGAGCAGAAATAAGGAAATCCAGAGGCCAGAGACACTGGTACAAATTGTTGGACTGTATGCTTACTTTCTAGAACTTGATTCAATGGATCTTGAACATCCATTGACATCTGATTGCAATGACCACCTTTCAGAGACCTGCTTTGCTCACGCTAAAAGAGTCCCTCTTGGTCCTTTGCCCTGGACTTGTGACTTTCAGGACTAATTCTTTTCATTTGTTGCTGAATGTAACATGTGTTCAATAAAGCATCTCTTCTGTTGTCTTAGTGGAAGAAAAAAATTGTGGAAAAGAAAAGAAGAGAAAAGAAAAGAAAAAAAAAAGAAAAGAGAAAAAAAAAGAAAAGAAATGAAAAAAGGATTTGGATCATCAGAAGGAAAGGAGAAGACACTGCAGGTAGAAAAAGAGAAAAAGACAGAGGGAATTAGAAAATGCAGGAGCAAGGCCAAGCCTAGTGTCTAGTGAAAATAACCCTTTATCTAGAGACAGGGTGTACGGGAGACCCTCCAGGGGAGGCAGTGGGAGAAGTTGGTTCAGGACTTCTATCAGGCCAGACCCTGAGCTTACTTATTTTTTAATGTTTTCATTTTTATATAATTTAACACTTAGAAAATTTAAAAGAATTTGCATAAAAATATACCTTTAACCCAAATTCTCTAACTTGAAAACACATTGTCACATTTGCGCTGTGTATGTGCATGCATAGGTTTACACACACACACCTTTCTCCTGAACCACGTGAGAGCAAATTGGAAGCACTGTGTTCCTTTCTCTCAAATTCTGCAATGCATAATTCTTTTTTATTTTATTTTATTTTTTAACGTTTATTTAATTTTGAGAGAGAGTGACAGAGCAGGAGTCGGGGAGGAGCAGAGAGAGAGGGAGACACAGAATCTGAAGCAGGCTCCAGGCTGTCAGCACAGAGCCCAATGCGGGGCCTGGACCCACAAACCATGAGATCATGACCTGAGCCACTTAACCAACTGAGCCACCTAGGTGCCCCTGCAATGTATAATTCTTAAGTTTATTCTCCTACATTACCATGGTATAATTTTTAAAACCATGAAATCTACATTAATACATTAATACAATATCATTAACTAATGCAAAGTCCATAATCAAATTATGCCAAATGTGCCAATAATGTTCTTCAAAGATATTTTTTAGTCAGTTCCAAGACCTAATGAAGGATTGAACATCGCATACATGTCATGTCTCTTTGGTTCTCTTTAATCTGAAAAACTTTTTCAGTCTTTTTTTTTTTCTTGACCTTGATATTTTTGAAAAGCAGTTATTTGGTAGGTTACCTTATAATTTGGGATTGTCTGGTGTTTTCTTATGATTAGGTTCAGGTTATGTAATTTTGGCAGAAATACAGCAGAAAAGATTCTGTGTCTCTCCCAGTACCTCATATTAAGGATTACAACATGTCAATTAGTTCCTGTATTGATGGTGTTAGTTTTGATCATGTAGAAGTATGAGTTCGATCAGGAGACAAAATTTGAGAAGGTTAAACAGGAGAGGCTTAACATAAAGAATTATTGGCTGTGATAAAAGAGTAAATATTAGACTAACTATAACTACAAAGGAAATCTATACAGTATTCTAGGTGGAGGGAGAATACCCATGAAAGTACAAGCTTAGATGTTCAGACCTCTTTGGAGAAGGTATCGTTCATGCCACAAGATAGCAGAGAAGTTTCCTGGTTTGGCCAAGTTGGAGCTGGTTTAGACTTGCTGGGTAAACAATAAACCATTCTCTAGAGGGCTGGCAGAGATAGGAGGCCATCAAAGCATGCAGGCCATATGGGGGCTTGCAAATTTGTGGACCACTTAGGTCATAGGTAGGCAGCTTGCAGGCAGTTCCATGGGTAGTTTGGCTTCCAGTTCTAGAGAGCTATAGAGCACAACGTTTAAGCTGCAATGTCACAAAAGGATTACATCCTGGCACTCTGAGCTCATCGAGGTGGGGGCACACTAGTAAATATCTGTGTGTGTGTGTGTGTGTGTGTGTGTGTACACTTGTATAAACTTCAAATTCCAATCTAACACACTATGGTGCATTAAAGTATTCTCCTCTTCCATATTTGTAACTCCCTTCTCCAACAATGAGAGCACTTGCTCCCATTACATTCTATATATTTATTCAATTACTCAATCCTAGAATATATGGACATAGTCTGATAACAGCAAACACATTCTCAACAAAGAGAAACCTACTAGAGTTAAGCACTTGTGTTTCTTTTCCCCCCACTTTTTGGTAGAGTATTTATGTTTACACAATGGAATTCACAAATATGAGGTGTGAAATTTAAGACTTTTTAGAATGCATAAATGTTTACCACCCCAGAAAATTCATTTGCTCCTCTTATCACTCGCTCCATCATGCCTCCACCAAAATAATTTTTTTAATATTAAGTTTACCTATTATAGGATGTCATATAAATAAAATACCACATGTGCTTTCTTGTGTCTAGTTTCATTCACTTAATATAATGTTTTAAGATTTATAATGCTGTTGTGTAAAATAGTAATTTTTTTTTATTGCTGAGTACCATTCTATTATTTGAATGCATGACAATTTGTTTATACAGTCTTCCATTTATGTGAATCTGGGTTGTTCCCATGTTTCCAGTTGTTAACTTTTATGAATGAGATTACTATAAATGTTCTTGCACAGACCTTCATGTGGACATTTATTTTAGGTACATTTATTCTAGGTACTTAGCCGAGTACCTAGAAGTATATTCATGTTTACCTTTATAAGAAACCTTTCAAATATTTCTCCATTTTCAGCACCACCATCAATGAATGAGAATGCCAGGTGCACCACGTGTTATAAACCTTTTTTTTTGTCTTTGCCATCCTATAGTAGATGTGACATACTCTATCTTTGAGGATTTAGTTTGCATTTACTTGGGAAAAAATGATGTTCAGTATTATTTCATGAGACTATTTGTCAATGGGGACATTGTTATGGACTATTTGTACCCCTATGAATTTTTTATGTTTAAGCCCTAAGCCCCATGTGACTATATTTGTAGATGAAGCCTCTAAGGAAGGAATTAACATTAACTGAAGTCATAAGGGCGGAGCCTGGTTCAGATATAATCAGTGTCCTTAAAGAAGAAACACCAGAGAGTCTTCCCTCCCTCCTGCCTCATCACTCTCTCCACATCAATGTACTGAGTAAAGGTCACATGAGTACAAAGTGAGAAGGTGGCTAAATGCAACCCAAGGGGAGAGTCCTCACCAGACAATAACCCTGCTGGTACCTTGGTCTTGAACCTCCAGTCTTCAGAATTGTGTGAGAATACATTTTTGTTGTTTTGGTCACCCAATCTGTGGTTTTTTTTTTTTTTTTTTTTTTTTTTGTCATGGCAGCCCTGACTGGCTAATACAGATATCAGAGCAAAAGAATAAGAGTCGTAAAAAGTATCTGTTCAAACTGAGGGTTGATGGGGGGTGGGAGGGAGGGTAGGGTGGGTGATGGGTATTGAGGAGGGCACCTTTAGGGATGAGCACTGGGTGTTGTATGGAAACCAATTTGACAGTAAATTTCATATATTAAATAAATAAATAAATAAACATTAAAAAAATAAAAAAAAAAAGTATCTCTTCATCTGCTCAATTTGTTTGTCCACATGTTTTATTTAGGTTATTGGCCTTCTCACTGCTGAACTATAAGAAATTCATCATAACTACATCTCAGGTAAGTGGTATGGGATCATAATGGCTGCTGTACTGGACTATTAAACACTGGCTGCGTACTGAACTGTGTGCTTTCTGTACTTTATCTCTTTTAAACCTCAAAACAACCTTATGAGGGAAATTGCTATTGTATTTCCTTAAGGTCTTGCCTAAGGCTCTGTGTTACCCAGGTGGACTAATCCCATTCCTGACTTTTACTAACCAAAGTAATGTTGATTAGTAAAGAGACCACTTTGTTTTTCTGTATACTTGTCGTTTTTTGAATTTTTCATGATTTGTCTCGGTTTGCATATTAATTGGTTGATATATAGAAATATGTGTATGTGTGTTTCTATGGATGTGTGCAGAAGATATTTAATAACACAAAATTTCATCACAAGTTGCTTTTGTGTTTCACTTCTTGATTGCTGTATAACAAATCACCCCCTAATTTATTTAATTGAAACAACCGTGCTTTACTGTTATTCCCTATGCTGTGGGTGTGCTGGACAGTTCTTGTGTTGATCACACTTATAGATCACTGGGCTCACTTGTGCAGTTGAAATCAGATATGGCTTGAAAGGTAGATGGTCTAAAATGACCTCATTCACCTGTCTGTCACTGTGTTGCCCATGGGCTGGGATGCCTCAGTTCTTTACTGTGATACCTCTCATTTTCCAGTAGGAGAGAATAGCTTTTAGTTAGCATGAAGATCACAGGGCAACCTAACAACAGGGAAAGTGCCAGGATGTACTTTGCAAGTCTTAATTTGCTGATGATCCCTTACCTGAGACAAGTCACATGGCCAAGTTTGAGTAAATGTCTGAGGGGACTTGAATGCACCTCTTGATGAAATATGTGGGTGTCTCAAAGTGTACATGTGGGATTTTAAATAAGTGACCAAGTCCATTGTCATTGAAAGACAAATTTAATGCAACTCATTGTTTCCCTAGAAATAAGGAGCAAGGAACACCACACAGGGCACAGAAAGAAAATCCAATGTCAACCAGGGGTAGAAAGGTCCAAGGGAAATACATAGGTTATAGCCTTTATTGGGGTTTCTGCAAGAAAGACAAGGCAGAGCAGAGTGGCCATCTTGGGACTGGCTAGTTTGAATAATTCCTGTGGGCTCCGGGGTATAGAAGCTGTCCTTAAGTGTCTGGTACCTGTCCCTGAGTTGATTTAGGACCAAAGAAATATTGGCTTAGTTGTGTGAAAAGTTAGATAAAAGAGTCAGTAAAGGGTATGGAAGAGGGGTTAGTTGGTTTGCATATGAAAGGCAGGTCACCAAGTTGTTTACTGTCTGGAAGAAGTAGCTAGCCCTCGGAAGGACAATCTCTCTTCAGCCAGCAAGGGCCCTCCAAAATGTCAAAAATCATAAGATATAGAAAATTAAGAATATGATGGTACCCGGGTGGTTCAGTCGGTTAAGCATCTGGCTCTTGATTTTGGCTCAGGTCATGATCTCATGGTTCATGACATCAAGCCCCACATCAGGCTCTGTGCTAACAGCATGGAGTCTGCTTGGGATTATCTCTCTCTGTCTCTCTCTCTGCCCCTATCTCTTCCTATCTCTCTCTCTCTCAAGCTAAATAAATAAACTTTTAAAAAAGAAAAGAAAATTAAGAATATGATTGACACACTGAAAAAGATTTTCTGCCCATTAATCCACTTTAGATGAAGAACCCCAAGTATCAGTGTTCTGTATGGCCTGTGTCAGAAAAGGGTAAGAAGGTAAATCTCCTTCTCTACAAATAATAATAGTGACAACTAATGTTCACTGAGATTACACTATGTTCCAGGCATGATACACATAGTATATCATGATTTAAAGGAATGATCACCATTAATTCTCACATAAAACTTATGATACAGGCACTATTATATTCTCTACTCTCCAGATAAGTAAACCAGAGTTGTAACAAGAGAATTTGGATCTCAGAAGCAGAAAGTTGAGTTAATCATTCTCTTTAGCACAGAACACATTATAATAGTTGAGCCTGCGCAACACCAACAAGTTTCTGAATGAGGGGGATTGCCTGGAATTGGGCCAGTGTAGGTAGGGTTTCCCCTAACATCTTTTCATCAACATCTTAACAGTTATCCCAATAAAGTATAACCTTTAAAAAATGTTGAATAGGGACCTTTTTTTTGGAGAATTTGTCCTGAATTTCTGACCTTTGTGTGGTTCTAAAACTTAAGCATTTAATCACCAAGCTTCATTATCCTAAATAATAAGGTGTGGAGAACATTTCCTATCATTGCTCACTCTGTGTGTTCTCTCCTGTATCAGAGAAGATACACATTTCCATAGTCGAAGTAATTCCAATTTAACTTCAAACTTAACTCCCCTTGCTCTTCTTTATTGTGCTAAATCAGTCAAAGCTTCTCAGTCATAGACACATTTCCAACAAATTGAATGAAAACATAAGTGTGTGTGAAAAGTGCATAAAACGATTCTTCTAGACTGCTTAGTTATCTGTCTCCATCTGGGTTCCTCTGTAACTCTCTCCTCAGTTTTTTTTTTTTTTTTTTTTTTGGAAAGTAACATTTATACACCTTCAAAGTAATTTATTTTCTTTATTCCTTTAAGTGCAAATCTAGGGGCCATTTCTGAGTGTCTGAGACTTTTTTTCCCCTTTGGCTCATTTCACACTTTTCTCTTTAAAATGGTAACTCCATGAAGCAGGTGGTCTCCCATGTCATAATTACATTCCCTGAATCTTCTGGGTTCAGGTCTAAGATTTACTGCCAGAACCTTTAGCGGTGGAGACGACAGAAGTGAACACAATTGCTTCCTCATCATGGAGGCTCATGTCTACTAGAAAGATCTTGGGAATGCTACACTTCAGCTGCTTTCATGGCTTTCTGTAGGCAGCATAATTTCCTTTCCATTAGAACGAGGAAAGAGAATCTTTTGTGTGGTGGGGGGAGTTGAAAGCTAGAAAACCAGGTACATCCTATTTTATGGATTATATTACTGACAGCATGAAACAAACAATAATGCTAGCAGTATTACACCACACAGATATGCTGAAATCCCACCAGGGATTAATTTAAAAAAAAAAATTTAGCAACAGACAACCGCCATCATCAACCCACAAAATCTGAAACATTGAGATCAGGTAAAAATTAAGACCTTCAGAGAGATGTCTAAGCCATACAAACAAATGCATTCACTATTATATTTTTTTCTGGGCTGAAAGCTACAAGGGGACAATTCAGATGATGAAAATATTATTGTTTGTTGGCTGAAAGAATTTGAAGTCTCAGATACTAGAGAGAAAGGAGACCCAGTTGTGTGAAAATTCTGGAGAACAAATATTGAGATTTTTAAATTTAGGAATGGTGAGGAGACTTTATAGCAAAATAGAGCATCAAATAAAAATGTAAAGGAGCTAGCTGAGCCATTTTGGGGTTATGAAATTTTATATATTTACAACATTGAAGATGTTAGATGAGAGAATTTTGTACATGCAATATCAGTATTAGTCTTTTTCTTTTAGCACTATGAATAGTGAGTCATCTCATCTTGTTCTTTGGAAACATTTTCCTACTATGGTCTCTGAGTTAGCAAAGTTAAGTTCACAAACATATTTCCATTTAAATGTCAGTCAAGTTCCAATAAGGAGGCAGAAGCAAGACCTTCTATTTTAACAGAAATAACTTCTATAAAATATTGTTAACCATGTGTTAGAGAACTGAATAAAACAAAAAGAGAAATCTGAGGTATGACAGAGGCAGTGATTGAGGAAACAACTACCACCTGTAGGGCAGGGGGAAGAAATGGAAGAAGTTGGGTTATTAAATGCACAGGTTTGGGGAAATGACTACAGAGAACTAGAACTCAGGTCTTTCAGGGGGACCTACTACTGCTTGATTACCACACATAATCTGGTACTGGTACATAAACCACTACTGCTTGATTACCACTCTTGCTCAAAAGCTCAGAGCAAGTTCCTGTAGAGCTAGGACCAAGACCATTGACCTTCTAGACTAGAGGTCATAGCTAAGAAGCGTAGAGGTCAACTGCCATGGAGCTAAAACTCAAACTGCTAAGGAGAAGGTATTGGACAGCTGGCATATATCTAGCTTCATGGGTTTCTCAGTGCAAGTCTTAGAGTGGCATACTAAAATATGTACAAATTGCCTATAGGACACCAAAAGCCCTGCTAAGCACTGTGCCTCCTATTTATTTATTTATTTATTTAATATATGAAATTTACTGTCAAATTGGTTTCCATACAACACCCAGTGCTCATCCCAAAAGGTGCCCTCCTCAATACCCATCACCCACCCTGCCCTCTCTCCCACCCCCCATCAACCCTCAGTTTGTTCTCAGTTTTTAACAGTCTCTTATGCTTTGGCTCTCTCCCACTCTAACCTCTTTTTTTTTTTTTTCCTTCCCCTCCCCCATGGGTTTCTGTTATGTTTCTCAGGATCCACATAAGAGTGAAACCATATGTTATCTGTCTTTCTCTGTATGGCTTATTTCACTTAGCATCACACTCTCCAGTTCCATCCATGTTGCTACAAAAGGCCATATTTCATTCTTTCTCATTGCCACGTAGTATTCCATTGTGTATATAAACCACAATTTCTTTATCCATTCATCAGTTGATGGACATTTAGGCTCTTTCCATAATTTGGCTATTGTTGAGAGTGCTGCTATAAACATTGGGGTACAAGTGCCCCTATGCATCAGTACTCCTGTATCCCTTGGATAAATTCCTAGCAGTGCTATTGCTGGGTCATAGGGTAGGTCTATTTTTAATTTTCTGAGGAACCTCCACACTGCTTTCCAGAGTGGCTGCACCAATTTGCATTCCCACCAACAGTGCAAGAGGGTTCCTGTTTCTCCACATCCTCTCCAGCATCTATAGTCTCCTGATTTCTTCATTTTGGCCACTCTGACTGGCGTGAGGTGATATCTGAGTGTGGTTTGGATTTGTATTTCCCTGATAAGGAGCGACGTTGAGCATCTTTTCATGTGCCTGTTGGCCATCTGGATGTCTTCTTTAGAGAAGTGTCTATTCATGTTTTCTGCCCATTTCTTCACTGGGTTATTTGTTTTTCGGGTGTGGAGTTTGGTGAGCTCTTTATAGATTTTGGATACTAACCCTTTGTCTGATATGTCATTTGCAAATATCTTTTCCCATTCTGTTGGTTGCCTTTTAGTTTTGTTGGTTGTTTCCTTTGCTGTGCAGAAGCTTTTCATCTTCATAAGGTCCCAGTAATTCACTTTTGCTTTTAATTCCTTTGCCTTTGGGGATGTGCCGAGTAAGAGATTGCTACGGCTGAGGTCAGAGAGGTCTTTTCCTGCTTTCTCCTCTAAGGTTTTGATGGTTTCCTGTCTCACATTCAGGTCCTTTATCCATTTTGAGTTTATTTTTGTGAATGGTGTGAGAAAGTGGTCTAGTTTCAACCTTCTGCATGTTGCTGTCCAGTTCTCCCAGCACCATTTGTTAAAGAGACTGTCTTGTTTCCATTGGATGTTCTTTCCTGCTTTGTCAAAGATGAGTTGGCCATACGTTTGTGGATCTAGTTCTGGGGTTTCTATTCTATTCCATTGGTCTATGTGTCTGTTTTTGTGCCAATACCATGCTGTCTTGATGATGACAGCTTTGTAGTAGAGGCTAAAGTCTGGGATTGTGATGCCTCCTGCTTCTTCAAAATTACTTTGGCTATTCGGGGCCTTTTGTGGTTCCATATGAATTTTAGGATTGCTTGTTCTAGTTTCGAGAAGAATGCTGGTACAATTTTGATTGGGATTGCATTGAATGTGTAGATAGCTTTGGGTAGTATTGACATTTTGACAATATTTATTCTTCCAATCCATGAGCAGGGAATGTCTTTCCATTTCTGTATATCTTCTTCAATTACCTGCATAAGCTTTCTATAGTTTTCAGCATACAGATCTTTTACATCTTTGGTTAGATTTATTCCTAGGTATTTTATGCTTCTTGGTGCAATTGTGAATGGGATCAGTTTCTTCATTTGTCTTTCTGTTGCTTCATTGTTAGTGTATAAGAATGCAACTGATTTCTGTACATTGATTTTGTATCCTGCAACTTTGCTGAATTCATGTATCAGTTCTAGCAGACTTTTGGTGGAGTCTATCGGATTTTCCATGTATAATATCATGTCATCTGCAAAAAGCGAAAGCTTGACTTCATCTTTGCCAATTTGGATGCCTTTGATTTCCTTTTGTTGTCTGATTGCTGATGCTAGAACTTCCAGCACTATGTTAAACAACAGCGGTGAGAGTGGGCATCCCTGTCGTGTTCCTGATCTCAGGGAAAAAGCTCTCAGTTTTTCCCCGTTGAGGATGATGTTAGCTGTGGGCTTTTCATAAATGGCTTTTATGATCTTTAAGTATGTTCCTTCTATCCCGACTTTCTCAAGGGTTTTTATTAAGAAAGGGTGCTGGATTTTGTCAAAGGCCTTTTCTGCATCGATTGACAGGATCATATGGTTCTTCTCTTTTTTTTTTTGTTAATGTGATGTATCACGTTGATCGATTTGCGAATGTTGAACCAGCCCTGCATCCCAGGAATGAATCCCACTTGATCATGGTGAAGAAATCTTTTTATATGCTGTTGAATTCGATTTGCTAGTATCTTATTGAGAATTTTTGCATCCATATTCATCAGAGATATTGGCCTGTAGTTCTCTTTTTTTACTGGGTCTCTGTCTGGTTTAGGAATCAAAGTAATATTGGCTTCATAGAATGAGTCTGGAAGTTTTCCTTCCCTTTCTATTTCTTGGAATAGCTTGAGAAGGATAGGTATCATCTCTGCTTTAAACGTCTGGTAGAACTCCCCTGGGAAGCCATCTGGTCCTGGACTCTTATTTGTTGGGAGATTTTTGATAACCGATTCAATTCTTCGCTGGTTATGGGTCTGTTCAAGCTTTCTATTTCCTCCTGATTGAGTTTTGGAAGAGTGTGGGTGTTTAGGAATTTGTCCATTTCTCCCAGGTTGTCCAATTTGTTGGCATATAATTTTTCATAGTATTCCCTGATAATTGTTTGTATCTCTGAGGGATTGGTTGTAATCATTCCATTTTCATTCATGATTGTATCTATTTGGGTCATCTCCCTTTTCTTTTTGAGAAGCCTGGCTAGAGGTTTGTCGATTTTGTTTATTTTTTCAAAAAACCAACTCTTGGTTTCGTTGATCTGCTCTACCGTTTTTTTAGATTCTATATTGTTTATTTCTGCTCTGATCTTTATGATTTCTCTTCTTCTGCTGGGTTTAGGCTGCCTTTGCTGTTCTGCTTCTATTTCTTTTAGGTGTGCTGTTAGATTTTGTATTTGGGATTTTTCTTGTTTCTTGAGATAGGCCTCGATTGCAATGTATTTTCCTCTTAGGACTGCCTTTGCTGCATCCCAAAGCGTTTGGATTGTTGTATTTTCATTTTTGTTTGTTTCCATATATTTTTTAATTTCTTCTCTAATTGCCTGGTTGACCCATTCATCCGTTAGTAGGGTGTTCTTTAACCTCCATGCTTTTGGAGGTTTTCCAGACTTTTTCCTGTGGTTGATTTCAAGCTTCATAGCATTGTGGTCTGAAAGTATGCATGGTATAATTTCAATTCTTGTAAACTTATGAAGGGCTGTTTTGTGACCCAGTATGTGATCTATCTTGGAGAATGTTCCATGTGCACTCGAGAAGAATGTATATTCTGTTGCTTTGGGATGCAGAGTTCTAAATATATCTGTCAAGTCCATCTGATCCAATGTATCATTCAGGGCCCTTGTTTCTTTATTGACTGTGTGTCTAGATGATCTATCCATTTCTGTAAGTGGGGTGTTAAAGTCCCCCGCAATGACTACATTCTTATCAATAAGGTTGCTTATGTTTATGAGTAATTGTTTTATATATCTGGGGGCTCGGGTATTTGGCGCATAGACATTTATAATAGTTAGCTCTTCCTGGTGGATAGACCCTGTGATTATTATATAATGCCCTTCTTCATCTCTTGTTACAGCCTTTAATTTAAAGTCTAGTTTGTCTGATATAAATATGGCTACTCCAGCTTTCTTTTGGCTTCCAGTAGCATGATAAATAGTTCTCCATCGCCTCACTCTCAATCTAAAGGTGTCCTCAGGTCTAAAATGAGTCTCTTGTAGACAGCAAATAGATGGGTCTTGTTTTTGTATCCATTCTGATACCCTATGTCTTTTGGTTGGCGCATTTAATCCATTTACATTCAGTGTTATTATAGAACGATACGGGTTTAGAGTCATTGTGATGTCTGTATGTTTTATGCTTGTAGTGATGTCTCTGGTACTTTGTCTCACAGGATCCCCCTTAGGATCTCTTGTAGGGCTGGTTTAGTGGTGACAAATTCCTTCAGTTTTTGTTTGTTTGGGAAGACTTTTATCTCTCCTTCTATTCTAAATGACAGACTTGCTGGATAAAGGATTCTTGGCTGCATATTTTTTCTGTTTAGCACACTGAAGATATCGTGCCAAGCCTTTCTGGCCTGCCAAGTTTCAAAGGAGAGATCAGTCACGAGTCTTATAGGTCTCCCTTTATATGTGAGGGCACGTTTATCCCTTGCTGCTTTCAGAATTTTCTCTTTATCCTTGTATTTTGCCAGTTTCACTATGATATGTCGTGCAGAAGATCGATTCAAGTTACGTCTGAAGGGAGTTCTCTGTGCCTCTTGGATTTCAATGCCTTTTTCCTTCCCCAGTTCAGGGAAGTTCTCAGCTATAATATCTTCAAGTACCCCTTCAGCACCTTTCCCTCTCTCTTCCTCCTCTGGGATACCAATTATGTGTATATTATTTCTTTTTAGTGTATCACTTAGTTCTCTAATTTTTCCCTCATACTCCTGGATTTTTTTATCTCTCTTCCTCTCAGCTTCCTCTTTTTCCATAACTTTATCTTCTAGTTCACCTATTCTCTCCTCTGCCTCTTCAATCCGAGGTGTCGTCGTTTCCATTTTGTTTTGCATTTCGTTTAAAGCGCTTTTCAGCTCCTCGTGACTGTTCCTTAGTCCCTTGATCTCTGTGGCAAGAGATTCTCTGCTGTCCTCTATACTGTTTTCAAGCCCAGTGATTAATTTTATGACTATTATTCTAAATTCACTTTCTGTTATATTATTTAGATCCTTTTTGATCAGTTCATTAGCTGTTGTTATTTCCTGGAGATTCTTCTGAGGGGAATTCTTCCGTTTGGTCATTTTGGATAGTCCCTGGAGTGGTGAGGACCTGTAGGGCACTTCCCCTGTGCTGTGGTGTATAACTGGAGTTAGTGGGCGGGGCCGCAGTCCGACCCGATGTCTGCCCCCAGCCCACTGCTGGGGCCACAGTCAGACTGGTGTGTGCCTTCTCTTCCCCTCTCCTAGGGGCGGGATTCACTGTGGGGTGGCGTGGCCCGTCTGGGCTACTTGCACACTGCCAGGCTTGTGGTGCCGGGGATCTGGCGTATTAGCTGGGGTGGGTAGGCAAGGTGCACGGGGGCAGGAGGGACAGGCTTAGCTCGCTTCTCCTTAGGTGATCCACTTCAGGAGGGGCCCTGTGGCAGCGGGAGGGAGTCAGATCCGCTGCCGCTGCCGGAGGTTTGGCTCCGCAGAAGCACCGAGTTGGGTGTTAGCGCAGAGCGAGCAAGTTCCCTGGCAGGAACTGGTTCTCTTTGGGATTTTGGCTGGGGGATGGGCGAGGGAGATGGCGCTGGCGAGCGCCTTTGTTCCCCACCAAGCTGAGCTCTGCCGTCCGGGGGCTCAGCAGCTCTCCCTCCTTTGTCCTCCAGCCTTCCCGCTTTCCGCGCAGAGCTGTTAACTTATGACCTCCCAGACGCTAAGTCGCGCTTGCTGTCGGAACACAGTCCGTCCGGCCCCTCCGCTTTTGCCAGCCAGACTCGGGGGCTCCGCTTGGCCGGCGAGCCGCCCCTCCGCCCAGGCTCCCTCCCGCCAGTCCGTGGAGCGCGCACCACCTCGCCGCCCTTCCTACCCTCTTCCGTGGGCCTCTCGTCTGCGCTTGGCTCCGGACACTCCGTTCTGCTAATCCTCTGGTGGTTTTCTGGGTTCTTTAGGCAGGTGTAGGTGGAATCTAAGTGATCAGCAGGACGCGCGGTGAGCCCAGTGTCCTCCTACGCTGCCATCTTCCCTCCTCACTCCTAATTCCTGTGCCTCCTATTTAATGGTATCAGTGCATGATGAAGCAAGTTGTCGTTTACCTCAGAGGGGATAGCTCAACATACTTCCCTGGACCTTCAGATACTTCACAAAGATAGTATGTCACTGAACCATCAGAAAGTTCATCTCACCATCTGGATTGCAGGCATTTTTCCAAAGCAACTGAAGTGATTGCCATTATCTGTTCTTCTGGTCTGACTGGCACAATGTCATCAGTGCAATGGACAATTGTTAAGGTATTCAAGATTTCTGCAGACTATAATATGAGTCATAGATAATATGAGATTGGATGTTGCCATGAGGCAACCTTGTTAAGATTAATTGTGGGGTAAAACAGATCTGCCTCTAATGGATAGATCTTGCAAACTGGTATAGAGGGGGGAGAAAGGTTTTCTAGGTAAATAGCTGCATTCTAGTTTCCAGGAAATGTGTTCATTTGTTCCGAAAGTTACTTTACCTTATCTGGAACCGCAGCTCTATTTGGAGTTTCCACTTAATTAAGTTTAGGATAATCACAGTCATTCTTGGAGATGCTTCTCCCTTTATCATGGGTTAAACAGGAAGACTAAATGAGGTATGATAGGTATCAGCACTCATGAATATTTCAACTTTTTATAGAAACACTACACTTCGCAGTCTTCATGGGGGTATGGTATGATTCTATCTTATTCTGGTAAAGGAAGGGAATTCTAGGGGCTTCCACTTAGTTTTCCCTTTTACAATAGCCTTCGGTCAATGGACTAAGAGATATTATGTGCATTCTGATATTGGCTATGTCTGCCTATTACAATTATTCATTTGAGGAGTAGGAAAATACGTTATAGTGTACTGACAAAACTTCTGGCCTATTTTAATGCAAATTTGGTCCAAAACTCCATTTATTGCCTAAACACAATTGTCCCCTAATTAACTTACAGATCATAATCACATTTGGGATTCACAGAAATTACTGTCAGATCAAATACAGTGTCTACTGATCTTGGTAAGTGTTAAGTAATTCCATTTCCCTTTATTAAAGGGGCTCATGCTCCTTTGAAGAGAGTTTGGAGGGATATTTACATATATATTTGTGGCAGTGTGTCCCTTTTTCCTAAGAAGGGATTCCCCCTCTGGACAAGCAGCTCCAGATTTGTAAGCTAACTATGATCTGAAAATTAGGTGAATGGCCGTGATTTTACATGACCTTAATTAAAAATCACCAGAACTGGAGTATGTTTTTTCTTTTTTTTTTAATGTGGATCAAGTAATATTTATTAGACCAACCATCTAATTTTTCCTAAAGGCATCATAATTAATGACATCAAAAGTTCTCTATGGGTATAAGTAGTCTGATTTCTACTACATCTCTGCTGTTGGTTATAACAAATATTTCCAACTTGTCTGTGATGGTTAGTTACTGCCAATTGTCTCTTGTTCCTCTGATCCTATCATCTCCTTTGAAATCAGGCAGTTATTTCCTGCTGTCCTAACCAACCTAGACAGGGAAGCTACCACAGAGCTTCCAAGGATACTAATGATCTCATCATTAATGTATTTCTCAATGCCTTATTGAAGCTATTACCTTCGGGGCAGTCCTAGAGGATGTACTGGGGATGTAATGAAACGGAAGCCTTGAATGTTAATTCTATCCCACATTTCTACCTCTGTGAACCTTTGGCTTCTTTAATTTACCTTATTCCATGGGAGTTCAGGCATCTCAATCATATTAAATGAGGCAAATCACTATATTCAAGTTTCAGTCTACTATCAAAACTATTACCAACTCTTCTAGATTGGTGAATACTAAATTCAGAATCTCTCATAACTACATCCATATCAACATATTTTGCCCAATCGAGGTTATACTAGAGCCTTCTTTATCTTTGAGGGGCTCCAAGGAAGCTGTTAGACTCCATTCTCATATATATTCCCAGGTTTCTGCTAGTGTAAATGAGCAAAGTCTTGAGAATTTTTAAGAGGATTAGCTATTTTCTGCTGGGCCAAATTTTAAGGTTTTTTTCCCTAAAGGATTCTAAGATTACCCAGGGATTCTAAGTTATGATTCTAATGGTAATAATATATAGGTATACAGAGCAAGTTGAGAATAATAACATTCCCCTGTAAGGCAACACCCCAGATGAAGCTATTACAGGGTATTCAAGAGAAAGATAACTAGACTCCTCAGAAACAAGAAAGTATGCTGAATCCATTGGCAAAAGAGACTCAAAATAACTTGATAATCAAGATGCTTAGCTTCATCTAAGTCTACAGGTATATTCCCATTCCAAATGTTAGGACCCCAATATTTTCTAATAAATATCTTAATTTTTCATATGAGATACTTGGTAAAGCTGTGAATCCAACATAAGGTGTAGTTCTGCAACTTGCACAATTAATGTTTATGTCTGGATTTATTTAGCTTAACTCTGTGGCTGTAAGAATAAGATATTCTCTGAGGGGCCACCAGAGTAGTTGTTGATTGCTCGGTCGTGTCCTTGTAACAGCACTCAACTGGTCTAAGGGTTAACTTGCTTTGAGCTTATGCACTTCTTGCTTTCTGACCTAAGTTCGTTGGTCTGTAGCAGAACTAACCTACAGACCACTGGCTTTGAGAAGTAAAGGACCAGGCTTTCCCAGAAGATAAGACCTGGCTGCATTTGAAAACAGCTATCACTGCTGCTAGCAAGTCTGTTCAGGGTCATATCAATATATGACTAACTGCCTGGGCACCTGATTCTCCTGAACGTAGCCCCCCCTTCCCTTTTCCCCTGTCTTCCCCTTTAAAACCCTCCAGCTTCACCTAGACAGGGTAGATGGTCTTTGGAATGTTAGTCCCACCATGTTCCCAGGTTGCCAGGCAGCTGAACCTGAGTTCAGAACCCATTGTCTGTCTGGTAACAGTCTCAGCTTGTTAATTCTTTCTTTAAGCACTCTAAGACAATCAGAAGCAGTTTCCCCACCCCAAAGTCCTTGTGATCATCATTACTGCCATCATAGTCAAATGCAGAAAGCATTGCGTCTCCTGAACACCTGACTTCAAAGTCACTTTATCACAACCATAGGTGATCATTTAATTGCTTCTCATACCGCCAAATGCCATGGGTTACCAGCACCTCATTCCTATGTCAAGGAATACAGCACTGCTTTCAAACCTGAGGGCATAGACAAACCAACCTCAAATCGTTATCTTCAAGGTTTTGTTTCCTGGGAACACAAATTACCAATTTTACATCATTTAGCTTCCAGTCAGGATGCAAAACAGCTCACCGAATTTTAACAGGACAAATTTAGTGTGACAATTGTAACCAGATATTGGATAATCAAAAGGCAAAAGAGATCACCGATGTATCACTGAGGTAGTGGCTTCAGCTACCACCCCTAGGACTTGGGAGAACAACAGGAAGAATGAAGGGAAGAAGTCCCACCCACCAGACACTCAGCTCTCTGAAGAAGGGGCTCCAGTAGACTGAAACCTGTGTCACAGAATCTCAGAAAAGCACTCGCATCAAGATAGAACTGAAACCAAGACGGAAGTTGTGCTGATATTTCCAAGGGAGGACGAGGGAGCAAATTGGAACCAACCACTAAGAAGCCAGCCACCACAGTCAGGGTGAACAGCCTGGGTGGTAATGCCAGCCGCAAGTTCATTTGTCGTTCTCCTCTTACAGACTCAGTGTAGCTCCCCCTCTTGGCCGAGAGTAACAGGAAGCCAGCAGGCCCAGCAGAAATGGAATGTGCACAGTTCTAAAGCCCAGCATCACAGAGTATAAAAAGGTGGGGTTTTAAAAGAAGAGACACTACCATGATAATCACCACATGCTGAATAATTCGAATAATTCTCAAATCAAAACGTATTGCAGGCATTACCTAAAAATGAGAGTAAAAAGCTACTTTGGCATTATCTCAAAACTTATTTAATGTGGTTATAGTTTCTCATATTAGTGTGTAGAGAAGACTGTTTTCCTTCATGTTAGCACAGCTAAGAATAACATAATTACGTGCTTTAAAAAAATCTGTCCTAATTAAAATGAAATGATTTTTGCAGTAATAAAAAATGGTGAGATTCTGAAATTGGTGACTAAGAGTATTTGCTGAATTTGTGCACATGAGATTCTTAAGAAAAGAATATGCCATCTGGATAAGAAGAAGAATGAGCTGTGGAGGAAGAAGCAGGTTCTCTGGATAACCTTTAGAATTTTTTCCCCAGCCTTGGTAGCATTTTGCTGTTTAAAAAAAAAATCAATGTTCATTTCACATCCTTTTAGAATATCTAGCTTTATCACCACTAGAGCCTACATTAGCATAGGGTTTTGAACTTTTTAAAAATGTTCACATTTGTATTAGTTTTATGTGGCTGCCGTAACAAATTACCACAAATGTAATGGCTTAACAATCCAAATGTATTATCTGGAGGTGAAAAGTCTAAATGGGTCTTTACTAGATTAAAACCAAGGCATTGGCAGGATTGTGCTTCTTTCTGAAGGCTATGGGGAAAAATCTGTTTCCTTGCCATCTTTAGCTTTAGAGACCTCCCACATTCCTTGGCTTGCAGCTCCCTTTCTCCGTCTTTAAGCCAGCAACTCTGCGTGTCTTTGATCATTCTTCTGTAGTCATCGTTCTCTCTAACCACAGCTGGGAATGGTTATCTGATTTTAAGGACCTGTGTGATTGGGTTAGGCAGACCTGGAATATGTACACATTTCTAGGTCCTTTCCTTAATCACATGTACAAAGTCCATTTTCCCATGTAACTGAATATGTTCTCAGTTTCCAGGGATGAGGCATAGACATCTTTGGAAGCCATTATTCTAACTATGGGAGCACCTGTAGGAATGCAAGGCAGGTGTTTACAGGTAAGGGAATTGTGACATAGAGAAATTAAGAAACTTGCTAAAGATTTCATTTCAGGCTAATAGCAAAAGCTTGAACTAAATGTATATTTCACACATTAATTTGTTTTTATGATGTCATGGAATCATAATTGCCAACATCTAAAATTATCTAGCCCAGTCTTCTATAACACAGATGAGGAAACTGAAATCTATAGAATGAGTGGCTTACTCTGTACCAAATGCTAGGTGAAAATGGAAGCAGAAAATCTATATTTATTACACCACTTTGGCCTTACAAAATTGCTCTGTATCTTTACAAACTATTTTAAACATAAAATTCACAGTCAACGTTTCTGTGGGCATCTGGGCACTTGTCCACAGGTGGACTTGCTATAGACTAGGCTTCACGTGCACAGAGCTGGCTCAGCTCTGGGTTTTTAGAATTTTTGGATTAGAACCAAACTGTTTAAGGCTCAGTCTGTGTGTAACCAGTATGTTGAGCAAGCACGACTCCTGACATAATCAAAACACAACTTTATTTTTGTCTCTCACCATCTTTCCAAAATGTGTTCAGTTGTGATAATGTTTCTCGGCCCCGGGATGAAAACTTCAAGTCAATGATATTTTTGCTTGCTTCTTTTAGTTAAAATATCTTGGAGTCACTTTAAGTAACAAACTGG
Organism: Panthera uncia; assembly: GCF_023721935.1. Lineage (NCBI taxonomy): Eukaryota > Metazoa > Chordata > Mammalia > Carnivora > Felidae > Panthera > Panthera uncia. The sequence goes on along the minus strand of NC_064818.1, from coordinate 62,979,590 downwards.
CCCTCATTCAGGAAGTAGAATGTCCAGTTCAAGATATTGATGCAAACTTTGGATCTTACTTAGCATTAAAAAGCTCTCACCTTCCCAGCCTGCAGAAGCCTGCCTCTCCTGGAACCCTGCAGTGGAAAAGAGAAGCATGGTTGACTTCTTCTGTATTTCCTTGCCTTGCGCTTTCATTGCCCTCGTCCCACCTCACTAGACTGTTTCTAACTCCTATACAGTTGGAGCAGAGTGAGAGTGTTGTGGAAAATAAGTGTAATCTTTTGTTTAAATGCTAGTTTCACAAGCTAGTTTTCTGCTCCCTGGGCAACTGTTAGAGCTGATCCTTTCTCTTTGGATGCTGTTAGAGACCTTTAGGGTTTCTTTACTGGGCCTCTCTGTCCATATATTTCATGCTCTGGGCATCATACTGTGATTGGTTGATTGCCCTAACTTCGGAAACCCCTAGGATCCAGGGTTATCCTTAGTTTTTTGCTGCTGAGACCTGAAATCACTCCTGAACTCTCTCAGTGGCAGTACTAGATGACCCAAGGTGACTCTAGGCTGGACAATATTCTCCCACATGACCTGCCACTGGCCCAACAGAAACACCTACATATCCTTTGTACTGACTAATTCTTGGAGGAGTGCTGGTTTATTGCAAAATAACCACAAAGCAGCCCCTCTAGCACCACCAAGATTTCACTGATAGGAGTTAGACTAAAATTTTTGATCACAGAAATCATATATTAAGTTTCCTATATTCTCAGGAACACACACACACACACACACACTCTCACACACGTATATATTATCTAACTGAAAGTTCCTAACATTGTAGAATTAGTCTAAAGACTTTCCTTTGAACATTTGCATATATTAATTTGGAAAGTCACTTTGCAGTTTTCCATCTCTTGTGCCTTGGTGCTTAGCTGGAATATTACCTCTAATTAACTTTTCCATATGATTCATCGCCAATTTACTAACACCCAAATCCTAGAACAGTGGTCCTTAAAAGTTTTGCATGCATTGGAATCTCCTGGAAAGTCTGTAAACTTTGTTTCTGATTCAGTGAGTTTCTCCATTTTTAACAAGTTTTCAAGTAATGCTAATGCTGCTGGTTCCAGGGACCACACAGTGAGAACCACTACATAGGACAACAGGATGCCAATGTATCCCTGGTCTGGTACTTTCTTGGAGTTAACAGTTGGGAGATACAGAAAATTCATACATGTGAAATTCTTACATAAAATCGAAAAAGTGTAATCCTTCCTCCCATCGTCTATGATCTAGTGTCATAGAGTTAGGAACTTTGTTTCCAAATTACAAATGGTTCCATGTAGCAGTATGATTCACTTTGTTTATCAATCCATCTATTTATTTAATTACTCAATACGCATCTATTGATCACCTATATGTGCCAGATAATTGTATTCTGAAACAGTGTTTCTCAAAGTGTGGCCTCTGGTTCACCAGCATGAGCTGTGTTTTTTTTTTTTGTTTGTTTTCTTTTGTTTTGTTTTGTTTTGGGCTTCACCTTCAGTGTTTCTAATGCAGGAAGCCCCGAGTGAGGCATGAGAATTTCCATCTCTAACAGGTTCCCAGTTGCCGCACAAGTGTCAGTAGACGCATCTAAACTGTCGTGAAGATATTTCTGTTTGCCCTTTCCAGTTTTTAAAAGTAAGTAGAAACAATGACTTTCTTTAAAAATAAAAGTCACCATCTAAATAATTTTGGAATTATTGGCCAACTAAAGAAAAAAGCTTATTTTTGGCATCACAGAACATACTATCTTTAATGATAAAAAACTACAAATACAGTTCACAGTCAATTTTATTTATAATATTCGCCTTTTTTTAATTATGCTCTTTCCTGCAATTAGCTCTTTTGAAATCAAAGTCTATAGGTAACAACGATTGACAAGAATTTTTATAATCCTGCTAATCAGAATAAATCCCCAGCATAAAGATATCATAGTCCTGTTGGCAATGACTAAAATTCAGTGACGTATTTAAAAGGGTCCAGTGGACACACAAAAACAAAAGAGAACTACAATATTTTAAACTTCTGATTATAGCCAAGGTGTAAGAACTTGAATCAGAATAATCCCCCTGTTGAAAACAACTGTAAAATGTAAGCAGTAGCATAAAATGACTGTTTTAAAGGCCTTGGAAATAAACTATACACAGAGGACTCAAGGGGCTACAATTCATACAATGAGTTAAGATCCATATACCCAGAGTTTTACTCCTGAGTCCATTTATCAATTCATGCTTGGGGGAATTATTTTCCTTGAAAAAGTAGCAGTCATATTGAGTGAAGGAGACCGAAGCTGAAGTTTAGGATGGACAAAGCAACTAGGACGTAAAGGAAAGATTCTGCAAGTAAAGTAAACATTTACAGTGAGTAAAATGATATGCATGTAACCTCACCTTGGAAACTCATGATTTGCACATTGCAGGATAAAACATCAAGGAAAACAGCAGAAAATAGCAGCTACTTGGAAATTAAAGAGCTGAGGTGCACATTGATTTCAGCCACCATACAGTTCTGGGGAACCAAAAGGTGAACTTCAAGGCCTGTCAAGGTACACTGGGCCTTTCCCCAGTTTTGTTTGAGAACCCAGAACTACCATATCATAGCAGCAATAAAGCTGACATAGAGCAGTTCTAACAAACTCTAAAAACAAATCTTACCCAGATAAAGTTTGAGTATTTTATCCATCACCCAGAAGAAATGTTTATTTTTAATGTTTATTTTTGAAAGAGAGAGAAAAAGTGCAAGATGGGGGGCTGAGAGAGAGAGAGAGAGAGAGAGACAGAGAATGCAAAGCAGGCTCCATGCTCTGAGCCATCAGCACAGAGCCCAACGCGGGCTCAAACTCACTAGCCATGAGATCATGACCTGAACCGAAGTCAGACTCTTAACTGACTGAGCCACCCAGGCACCCCCAGAAGAAATGTTAAAACAATTATGATAAAGATAATTCATACAAAGTATTTAAATAGTTATGTCTGGGATCCAAATAAAAGTACAAAACATGCAACAAAACAGAGAGAGAGAGACAGAGACAGAGACAGAGAATAGAAACAGACCTGAAGATGAGTCACATAAACAGACAAGCAAAATAATTATAATTAATATATTCTGAAAAAAAATAGAGAAAAAAATGAATAATGGCAAAAGAATCCTTTAAGCTATAAAAATAGTCAATTAAAAATTCTATACTGAAAAAAATTAATTTTGAACCTAAGAATCAATAAGGAAGTGTATTAGGAGAACAGAGTATGTTTGGGAATGATGTTAGATTAATGTAATCAAATTGTTTCTTAGAGGGAAAAAGATGGAAACATAGAAAAGAGTATAACAATTTTAACACAGTTCTAATTACATTCTATAAGGGGGAGGAGAGAAAGATTCATAGGCAATATTTGAAGAAATACTGGCCAAAATAACCCTTCAAAATTGGGAAAAAAAAAAAAAGAAAGAGAGAAAAGAAAAAAAGAAATGTAGCATCAACAACAAATGATTACCATGCAGTTGTGAACTTCTTATGAGATACTATTACTTAATTAGAACTTTGGGAGTCAGATTGTTTATATGCCTTGTGTTGATCTCATGGAGGATGGCATTAACACCTTTGATTTTTGACTTTGGACTCAATCATGAGACTTGCTTAGGTTAGTTAGATGATAGCATACAAGACACAGAGGTGACTTAGAGAACACTTCCACACTCAGGCTTCTTCTCCCAATCTTGTTACCATCATGAAAGACTATATTTCAGACAGCCTGCTGACCCCATGGGAATGGCAAACACCAAATATCACCCAACCGCAGCCAACATGCAGAGGCATGACTAAGAATTAAAGACTGCTGTTTATAATTTTAGCTTTAGTTAATGGTTTCAAGAATAGTTTCTTGGGGCACCTGGGTGGCTCAGTCGGTTAAGTGTCTGACTTCAGCTCAGGTCATGATCTCATGCTCCGTGAGTTCGAGCCCACATCGGGCTCTGTGCTGACACCTCAGAACCTGGAGCCTGCTTCAGATTCTGTGACTCCCCTTCTCTCTGCCCCTCCCCTGCTCATGCTCTGTCTCAAAAATAAAATTAAAAAAAAAAAAGAATAGTTTCTTAAGCAAGACAGTATGGCAATTGTAAAAAATTTTAAAAATATATATAAATATATAAATGTACTAAATTCTCCAATTACAAGAAAGTTGCTGGGAAGTTGGGGTAGAAATACTTTTCTCTGTTCTTCTCAGTGGTACATTCAAGAACATTGGGCATTACATATTATGCAAACATAAGATGATTTTGAAATATGGAAACAAGAAAATATATCAGCTGGGTACCTTAAGGCCCAAAGAACAATATAGTGGTGAATTCCCTGGGCTTTCTTTTTGCCTTACATATCACAGATTTCAAGTTGGAAAAGCTGGCAACTTAAAAAATACCAACAGGCACAGACAAAAAAAAAAAAAGGCTAACAAAAGACTGTTTTCTCTAATCAAAGGACAAGGAAAGGTACACACTAGCAAGACACAAATCTTTTAGTCAATAACTGCACTACTCAAGCCAAACATAACAGAAACAAAACAAAGCAAAACAAAACAAAACAAAACAAAACAAAACAAAAACTATCTGTGGCTTCATTCTCAGCCATGCCAACAAAGGCCAAGTAGGGATCTTAGACTTCCATTCTTGCCAGGCTGTAACAAGGTATGCCAAATCCCCCACCCACCAGGGTGGTTTCAGAAAAGACAGAGTAGGGAGTCAAAATTTTCATCCCTGCCAGGCAACCATAAAGCACTCCTTCCCCATAGCAAAGACCATATAGGGAGCTTAGACTTCCACATGTACTGAAAGTAATGAGGAATCCTCTCTCTTCCTTCTGAGGTAGTGTAGAAGAGGTCTAGTGGAGTGACAGAACTTGCCTGTATGTCCAGTGGTAACAAAGCAACCCTCACTTGGGTGTTACTGAGGTTATGCAGACAGGAGTGTTAAGAACTTTGAGTCTCCCAAGCAGTGAGGTATCAGTGCTAACCTAGTGGAGAGCCAAAACTCTAACCCCACCTAGCAGTAACAAGGAAGACACCCCTGTGAGTGTCAAAGAAACTGAGAGGGCAATGTGCAATTCTTCTCCCACAAGGCAGTCGTGAGACAATAGTCCTTTTTCCATGTTGGGAAGAAGCAGCAAAACCAGAGGTTTAAATAATATAATACCATAAATGGCCAGTTTTCAACTACAAATCTCCCCTCATACCAAGAACCAGGAACATCACAATCTAAGTGAAAAAAAAAAAAAAAAGAGAAGAAGAAGAAAAAAAGACAAGCAATAGTTGCAAAGACCAACATGACAGAAATGTTAGAATTATCTGACAATAATTTTAAAAGTACTCCTCAAAAAATGCCTCAATGAACAATTGTGAGCACACCTGAAACCAAGGTAAACATAGAAACTCTGAACACATACATAGAAAGACACAGCAAACAGAAGATGCAAAGAAGAACCAAGTGAAAATTTCAGAACCAAAAAATACAATAACTGAAATGTAAAACTCAATGGATGGGATTAGAAGAAGAATAGAGAAGAAAAATATAAATGCAGAAATTATCAAAAAACTATTGATAAGTCAAACCCAAGAAAGTATAAAAAGAATTATACACCACAACCAATTGGGATTTATTTTATTTATACAAAGCTCATTCACCATTTGAAAATCAATTAATGTGACCATCATATCACAGAGTAAATAAGAAAATCCCATGATCATATTAATAGATGCAGAAAGAGTGACAAAATCCAACCCTCACCCATTATAAATATTCTTGGCAAACTAGGAATAGAGGGGAATTTTCTCAATTTGATAAAGTCTATCTGCAAAAAAAAATCTCTAAGTAACATCATACTTGATGAAATATTCAACACTTTGCCACGAAGATTAGATACAAGGCAAGGATCTCCACTCTCACTACTCCTTTTCAACACCACACTGAAAGTCTCTGCTAATGCAATAAGCCAGGAAAAGGAAACAAAAGTTATACAGATTGAGAAAGAGGACAAAAACTGTCTTTGTTCACAGATGACATGATTATCTATGTAGAAAATCTGAAAGAATTGACAAAAACAAAAACAAAAACAAATCTGGAACTAATAAGCAACTGTGGCAAGATGCAGGATACCAGGTTAGTATACAGAAGGCAATTGCTTTCCTCTATATTAACAATGAACAATGGAATTAGAAATATAAAACAATGCCATTTACATTTGCATCCCCTCAAAATGAAATACTTACATATAAATCTAATAAAATATGTTCAAGATCTATGTGAGGAAATTCAGAAAACTCTGATGAATGAAATAAATAAAGAACTGAATAAATGGAGAAATAGTCCATATTCATGGATAGGAAGACTCATTATTGTCGAGATCTCAGTTCTTCCCAATTTGACATGTAGATTCGATGCAATCTCAATCAAAACTCCGGCATGTTATTTTGTGAATATCCACAAAATGATTCTAAGGTTTATACGGAGAGGGGAGACTTCCAGAATAACTAAATAACTAACACAATATTGAAGGAAAAGAGCAAAGCTGGGAGACTGATGCTACCAAACCTCAAGACCTACTATAATGCTACAGTAATCAGGGCAATGTGATATTGGCAAAAGTATAGACAAATAAATCAATGAAACAAAATAGGGATTCCAGAAATAACTCCCCCCCAAAAAAATATAGCCAACTGATCATTGACAAAGAAACAAAGATAATATAATAGAGAAATATAGTCTCTTCAACCAATGGTGCCAGAACAAGTGAACATCCACATTCAAAATATAAATAAATAAATTCAAAGAGTTTACACACTTTACAAAAATTAATGCAGAACAAATCATGAATCTAAATGTAAAACACAAAACTATAAAACTGCTAAAAGATAGCATAGGGAAAAACCTAGATGACCCTGTATGGTGATGCATTTTTAGATACAACACCAAAGATATGATCCATGAAAGAAATAACCAATAAGCTGGAATTCATTAAAATTTAAAAGTTCTGCTCTATGAAAGACAAAATAAAGGCAATTAAAAGACAAGTAATGGACTGGAAGAAAAGACATCTGATGAAGGATTGCTTTACAAAACATACAATTTTTTTTTCTTCTTGACAGAGAGCAAGTACAAGATGGGGGGTGTGGGGAGCAGAGGGAGAGAATCTTAAGCAGGCTCTATGTTCAGCACAGAGCCTGTCGTGGGGCTTGATCCCATGAGCATGAGATCATGACCTGGCCTGAAATCAAAAGTCAGACACTCAACCAACTGAGCCACCCAGGCACCCCCAAAACATTCTTAAAACTCTAAAAACTCATCATGGTAGGAAAACAAACAACTCAAATAAAAGTGAGCCAAAATCACAACAGAGACCTCACTAAAAAAGATATACAGAGGACAAATAAGTTTATGAAAAGATGCTCCACATAATATGTCATGACAAAAATGCAAATTAAAACAACAATAACGTATCAATACTCATCTTAACCAAAATACAGAACACTGACAACACCAAAACCTGACAAAGATGTGAAGCAACAGGAACTCTCATGCTTTGTTGTTGGGAATACAAAATGGTACAGCCACTCTGGAAGACGGTTTGGCAGTTTCTTATAAAACCAAACATACTCTTACCATATGATCCAGAAATTGTGCTTGTCTGTATTTACTCAAGGAGTTTAAACTTATACCCACACAAATCCTGCACAAGGATGTTTATAGCGTCTGTGTTCTTAATCACCAAAATTGGACTCAACTAAAATGCCCTTCAATAGGTGAATGGATACATATACTGCTATACTCAGACATTAAAATACTGTTCAGGACTCAAAAGAAATAATTTATCAAGCTATGAAAAAAAACATGGAGGAAGTTTGAATGCATATTACTAAGTGAGCAAAGCCAATATGGAAAGGCTACATACTGTATAATTTCAACTATATGACATTCTGGGAAAGGCAAAACTATGGAAACAATAAAAAATTTCATGGTTGCCATAGACAGAGGCATCAAGGAAAGATGAATAGGCAGAGTGCAGAGGACTTTTAGGTCAATGAAAATACTTTGTTATTATAATAATGGATAGATACATGTCAGTATACATTGGTCAATACCAGGATGCATAACGCCGGGAGTGAACCCTAAGGTAAATTATGGACTTTAAATGGTTACAAAATGTCGCTGTAAGTTCATGCTTGGTAAAACAAACAAACAAACAGACAAACAAAAAAAAACAAGAACAACAAAAAAACGTACCAAGCTGGTGAGTGGTGTTAATAATGGGAGAGGCTATATATATGTGGGGTATATAAGAAATCTCTGTAACTCCCTTTCAATTTTGTTGTAAGCTGTAAACCCCTTTAAAATGAATAAGTGTTAAAAAAACAATACAAAGTAGGAAGAATTGACGTACTCAATTTCAAGATGTATTATACAGCTTTAGTAATAACTACTATAAAGGGGGTGCCTGAGTAGCTCAGTTGATTATTCGTTGGACTCTTGGTTTTGGCTCAGGTCATGATCTCATGTTTTGATTGATGAATTTGAGTCCTGCATTGGGCTCTGCACTGACAGCACGGAGCCTGCTTGGGATATTCTCTCTCTCTATCCCTCTCAAAATAAATAAATAAACTTAAAAAAAAAAAAACTGTATGGAGAGGTAGGTGCACAAATCAATGGAAAAGAATAGAGCTCAGAAATGAAAACCAATATGCCCAACTAATTTTTTACAAAGTTGCAAAAGCTTATGAAGAAAAGATACACTTCTCAACTTAAGTCTCACACCTTATACAAAAAATAACCTCAAATGTATCACGGATTTAAATGTAAAATGTAAAACTACAATATTCAGAAAAAAATAGAAGAAGCTTCAGGAATCCAGGGATAAGAAAGACTTCTTAGATTTGACACCAAAAACATAACCCATAAAAGGAAAACTGATAAGCTGGACATCTAAGAAATTAAAAACTATTCTGTGAAAGACTCTATTAAAAGGATAAAAAATGCAAGCTCTGTATTGGGAGAAAATATATGTAAATCATACACCTGAAAAGGGACAAGAACCTAAAATATATTTTAAAAGACTCTCAAATCTCAGTAGTAAAAAAAGAAAATCAAACAGTCCAAGTAGACTATGTATTTTGCACCGACAAAGGTAAAAAAGCAATTCCATGGAAGAAGAATACAGATTCAGCTGTTGGTGCTAGAGGAACTGAACATCCATAAATAAGTAAACAAAGGAAAGTCCACCTAAATCTCACACTCTATGCAAAAATTAACTTGAATATATCATGGAATTCGATGTAAAGTTTAAAACTATATACTTTAGAAAAAATAGAAATCTTAGGATCTTTACTTACAGGTTATTTTTTAAGAACACAAAGAGTGACAGGAAAAAAAAAACTATATGTCGCTTTAAAAGACTTTAACTCTCAGGAAGATTAAAAGTGAAAGGATGTAACATAAATACAAGGCAACACTTTTTGTAAAAAAAGAAAGGCATAGCTATATTAGTAAGATGCAAAGTCAGTCTTAAGGCAAGAAATACTACTAGAGACGGAAAGGAACATTTCAAAATGATAAAAGGATGGGTTTTACAGGAAGATCAAACACTTCTAAATATAGTTGATCCTAACGAAACATCTCCAAAGTATACAAGACAAATTGAAAAAAAATCAAGGAGGCACAAACGTAATTGGAAATGTTGGTACTATATCCCTTAGTAAGTAAAAATTAAGCAGAATATTTGAAAACATGATTAGGAAACTTGACTGAAGGGATATATACAGAACACCAAATATAAATGTTGCAGAACTCATTTTTTCAAGCATGCTCTGAACACATGCCATTATTGATCATAGGGTAGACCACTAAGCAACATTTGACAAATTTCAAATAATTGAAATCATATACAGTATTTTTTATGATCATAATAGAAGAAACCTAAGAATTTAAAATAAAACAGTGATTAGAGAAATACAAATCTCTGAAAATTCAAGATAATACTTCTTAATTAATCATTAATCAAAATATAAATTATAATGGAAATTAGGACATATTTTAAAGTGAATGATAATGAATGGGACATATCAAAACTTGTGAAATGCAGCTAAAGCAGTGATCAGAAGGGAAATATAAAGTTTTCAGTGTGTGTGTGTGTGTGTGTCTGTGTGTGTGAAAAAGTTTGGAAAAAAAATATAAGCTTCTAAGTCATGAGAAGAAAAAAATAGTAGTAAATAAAGTAAAATAGTAATAATAGTGAAAAAAGAAAAGAAAAAAACACAAAATGGGTACAGACCAAAGTTGTTTTAACAATTAATAAAATTAATAAACGTATAGAAAAACTGAGCAAAAAATGAAAGAAAACAAAAATTACAAATATTAAGAATCAAAAACAGAACATTAATATAAATCTAATAAGTAGCAAAATAATAAGAAAAGTATAAGAGGATAACAGAAACAAACTTATGAAACAGATTTATAACTTCAGATTGTGGGGAACCTGGGTGGCTACTTGGTTAGGTGTCTGGTTCTAGATTTGGGCTCAGGTCATGATCTCATGGTTCCAGATACAGCCCTGTGACAGGCTCTGACAAAGTCAGTTTGGGATTATCTCTCCCTCTCCATCTCCCCCACTCTCCCATTGGCATGTTATCTCTATCTCTCTCTCTCTCAAAATAAGTAAACATTAAAAAAATCAGATTCAATGTATAAATTATTTGGAAAAACACAATCTACCAAAATAAATGCAAAAATAAAAATATACACTTTTAAATTTTAGATTATAATATATATTTTAGATTGAAAATTTGTAACTATTTAGATTTTTTATTTCTTTTGATTTCTGAAATATGTGTGTGTGTATATATATGTATATATATGTACACATGAAATTGTGCATGTAAATCATATTTTCCTGTCCAGTAAACACCAAATCCTGAACACATTAATGGTTATTTTCCCCAAACACGTAAGGAAGAAAATACACCAATCTTATACAAATCCCCCCATAATATAGAGAAAGTGGGAACACTTATTTTGTATTATGAAGCCAACATAACCTTGATCCCAAAATCTGGCCGATATATTACACAAAATGAAAATTAAAGGACAAGATATCTCATGAATATAATTGCAAAAGTCCTAGACAAAATATAAACAAATCAGATTCATCAATATAATAGAATAATAGATTATTTTCAAGTGGGTTGTTCCAGGAATGCAAGATTACTTTAACATTTGATAATCAATTTATAACAGAAGAAAGGAAGAAAATATGTGACTATTTCAAAAGATGTAGAAAAATCATGTAACAAAATTCAAAACCTATCCATGGCTTCTAAACAGACAGTGAACAAAAAATAAAAACAAATTATTGCGATAATGTCATTTCCAAAAAGAAAATCTCACTAGTGGCGCCTGGGTGGCTCAGTTGGTTGAGCGTCTGACTTCAGCTCAGGTAATGATCTCATGGTTTGTGGGTTCAAGCCCCGAGTCGGGCTCTGTGCTGACAGCTCAGAGCCTGGAGCCTGCTTCCGATTCTGTGTCTCCTACTCTCTCTGCACCTCCCCCACTTGTGCTCTGTCTCTGTCTCTCAAAAATAAATAAATGTAAAAAAAATTCCCACTAAATATACTTCATGGCGAAATAATGAAATCTTCCCCCTGATTTTCTGAGCCCAATGCCATCATATAAAGTAGTCCACTGCCACCATTTTTATTCAACATCATATTTGTCTTCTTGACCAAAGCAATAAGCAAAGCATAAATAAAAAAGTATATGAAAGAAATATTTGAAAGAAAGAAAGAGATATTCAATTTGCACATGATATCATGTGCAATTCATTTTAGAATCTTCCAGAAGATTCTAAAAAATATTAGAATAAGTAAAATTAGCAAGGTTACTAGGTGCAAAATTAATAAAAGAATTAATTGTTTCTATATACTAATAAGCATTAATTGAAAATTAAGATAGATATAATATGCACAATGTCATAGAACACCTTCAATATCTGGGAATAAATTTATTGAAAAATGTGCAGGAATTCTACACTGAAAACTAGTGAATATTGCTGAGAAAAATTAAATTTCTACATAAAGAAAGAAAAATAATATTTTCATGAAGAACTCATTATTTTTTAAATGTTAATTTCTCCTTATTGATCTATAAATGCAATACAATCCTATGAAAAAGTCCAACATTTTCACTATCAACAAGGTAATTCTGAAACAATCTGGAAGAACTAAGTAGGGGACTTCACACCAGACATCAAGATTTATTGTAATAGTACAGTAATTAATAAGTGTTTTATTAGCATAGAATTTGACAAACTGATGAATTAAACAGAATAGAAAACTCTGACACAGACATACATACAGTCACCTGATTTACAGTAATTACATCACAGCAGTGTATGGGTGAAAAGATGGACTTTTTAATTAATGGTATTGGGTTAATTAGTATCCCTATGAAATAACATGAACTTTCATCCTTACCTCATACCATGTACAACAATTAAATTACAGATGTATTATAGACATAAATTGGTAAGGAAAACAATGTAGTTTAAAGAAAAAAACAATACATTCATGAATATGGGGTAAGAATAGATTTCTTAACTAAAAATGAAAAGCATTAGCCATAAAGAAAAGTTGTGAAGTAATTGAGGAATTGTATTACATAAACATTAAGAATTTCTATTCATCTGAAAATAGGATACAGAAAAAGCAAGCCACAGGTGGGGACATTATATATAAATTATCATGACTGCCTCTAAATAATATGAGGAAAAGGATTATATAAAAGCTTCTACAAATCAATAAGACTGACCACCTAATATTTTTTGAAATGGCCAAACCCTGAAACAAGCACTTTAGAAAATTGGATATCCAAATGGCCAGTAAATACTTTAAAAATACTCAGCATCATTATTCTTCAGGAAAACGTAAATTAAATGACCGTGGGATACCTCTAACTCTCTCTAGCATGGCTGATTTCTTTTTTTTGATAAGATGTTGATGAGGATGTAAAATTCCTAGAACTTTCATACATTGCTATTTGTAGCAAACACTTCGAAACACTGGTACTATCTAATACAAGTGAACACATGCCTTGCTAGGACTTCTTGAGTCCAGGCCCAAGACTGTATCCTATAGAATGAGTGTTATGTCTACCAAATAACATGGACAGTGATGCTCAAAGCCACTGTATCCATAGTAGCCCAAATGTGGAAAGTACTTAAAGATCTGTCACTAGTAGAATGAAAAAGTAAATGGTTGTATATTCATACTACTGGAATACTACATGGCAAGAGAAGAACCAATCGTTAGTACACACTACATGCATGACGAATCTCACAATATGATATTGAGTTATAAGACCTAGACACAAGCGTATGCACTGTTTAGTTCTATTAAATATGTTCAAGAAGAACAAAATTAATTTTTGGTAACAGAAGTTGTTTTTTTTGTCAGAGTGGATGCGCTTTGGTGTTATTCATTGGTAAGATTCAAGAAGGCTTTGGGATTCTGGGAAAGAATTCTATCTTTGGGTGTGTATGTGTGTGGGGGTGTACATGCATGTGTGTGTAAAGGTAAAATCAGTGAGCAACATAGCTAAACTTTTGACATTCTTGTGGATGTAGGCTAAATTTCAAAATAATTTATTAAAATACATTTTATATGGGGTGTCTTGGTGGCTCAATCGGTTAAGCGTCCGACTTCAGAGCAGGTCATGATCTCATGGTCCATGAGTTCGAGCCCCACATCGGGCTCTGTGGTGACAGCTCAGCAGCCTGGAACGAACTTCAGATTCTGTGTCTCCCTCTCTCTCTGCCCCTCCCCTGCTCACACTCCGTCTCTCTCTCTCTGTCAAAAATAAATAAACATTAAAACAATTTTTGATTAATAAAATAAAATCCAGTTTATATGCTAAAAAGCACTGTCATTTTTATTGGGCAGGTTCCCTTCAAACAAGCTATAGCTAATAGCAGTAGGTTGGAAGACATTAACATTTCAGCTAATGATTTTTTAATTGCTTATTTATTGATTCAACTTTTGTCTTGGGTGTAAATTTAGCTTTATGTGACATTTGTGGTGGGTGGCTGTGACTCATCCCAGTGATGATTATCTGACAATATTAAGAAAAGCTAATTAAAAAAAAGGAAAGAAAGAAAGCCTATCAAAGATATGAGGACTCAGTTTTGTCATTCATTTATTCATTCAACAAATGCTTACTGAATGTCTACTGTGTGCCTGCATTGGGTTGGATACTAAGGCTAGGAGATAAATATATATGACATGCGGGACCCCTAATCCACAGGAGTAGTGTGACGGACCAGATGGATGGATAAAACAGATGATTATAATAACAAAAGTATAATGTCAGAATAGGTGCAGGATGCCAAAAGCATATAGAAAATAGATATTGGTTACCTATTTATCACTAACCCAATAGCACTGAAATATAAATTGTAAGATGATTTCCATAAAAAGAACCCTTAAAAGTCAATGGATAAATCCCAGACATTCCCTAAGAAAATGTGAGCATGTTGAGGATAATAGCATAGGGCATGGTAGGCAGGGACCAAGAATTGGGTTATAAAAAATGGTGACTGGTAGGAACCATGAGGCTATCAGTTCAGGCTTAAACCCGTGGTTAGCAGACAGCGAGGAAACAAAAGTAGATAACATGAGTCTAAGTAGGTAAGGGAGTGCAAACCTAGAAAATATCAGAGTTGGACTAGAAGATGGAGAAATGGCATAAAAGACTCTGTAGAAGTCCAGCATCCAGCAGGCACACAGCACCAGATTAATAATGAACCAATCACCTCTTTGGATAGGGTTTCATAAGAGCGCCACAGCTAAGACCACACCTGAATTGAGAAAATGACAAGGCTTTGCCCACAGTGGGATTCAGAGTCATACCTGGTAATGGTAACCAAGTGGATAAAGGTAGCTCCCTGAGAGCTTCCTGGTAACATTGTTTAAGGCAAACAATCATAGATCTCTGTCTAAGCATTGATCTAAGCTTACTCGTGTCTTCAGACTCTATATAACATCTCTACCCAATAAATTATACATATTTACTCCATGATACATTAAATGGGGGATTCCCCCTGACCTTTCTAAAGTTAATTTTTCACATTGCAAAGAATAATTCAAGTACATAGTCAAAATTTCAGACTACCACCCAGTCTACTGCTTACCTCCTAAAAGCTTGTGAAGGTCAAAGACAGATTCCTTGTACAACGATGCACATAAAAAACTGGTTTGACAAGAAGAAGGCGATGGTTCATTCCACATTTTCAATTTAATTACAATACAAATGCCTGAGTTTCAACGCCTGTACTCTACTTTTCTTGTTATATCTTATGGGTATAGCGGTCTTAAAATTTTGTTTTATTTCTGGCAGGAGACAAATTTATTTTTGGCTGGGTTTTAATTTCTTGTCTTCCATCTAGGGAGGCACGTTGGAAACCAGTGTCAAGTGGAAGGTGATATTTGAACGGTGAAATAACTAACAAGAGCTAACACATGTCGCTGTATGAGATGTGTGCATTTGCTCTGTGCCATATAGAGCAAGCAGCCTTATCTGTAGAAGGTGATGGAATGTCCACTTTACAGGTTAGGCAACTGAGATTCAGAAAGTCAAATGATAATTGTACAGCTAGTGAGTGATATATATTGGATTGAAAACAAGGATTTTGACTTCAAAATTTGGAAATTTAAGCTCCACACTGTACTACCTTCAAGCAGCAGCAGGAGTAGACAGACGTAATAATCTTTGGCTTTTGACCATTTCTATTTCCTGCTTTTCTAGTGTGCTTCTGTGCACCTATCAGAGATTAACACACTGTTGGGGATATCTGGACCCTTGGGGGCTGGACTACATCTACTCTTTGTCCAGATGAAATAGAGAAATGGGAAGCAGCACAGAGCAGTTAATGTCTACCCAACTGTGCTGCTTATTCTTTGATTTGTTTCCTCCTTTTCTTTGCAAGCTACTCTTGTGCTCTGAGAGAGAAGTCCCAAAGATCTTATTTTTCAATGGCTACTGTACATTTTATAGAGTTGTATTCTGCTAGAATATTATGCCCTAGAAATGGACTGAATTTGGCTTCAATGTTAACCTAATTCATCTTTGGATCAGTTCTGTGGAAAAGAGACAAAAATAACCAAAGGCTTCTTGTGACATGAGAGCTTTTGGTTGTCATCTCAGTGGCCCTTAAAGATTTGGGGAGTAGCTTTTGGTCTCTCTCTCTTCTCTCCTCTACCCAGTACTCCCAAAGAAAGAAAAGTGTAGCTCCAACTGAGTTCATTTCTTGCTATTTGTACTTTCAAGGAGACTAGAATAAAAAAAATGTTATGAAGCTGGTTTCATGATTTACTGTGGTAAAGCCTTTTTATGTTGGACTAACGGACAAGAGGAGGACGGGAGAGAGATGATAGAAGTTACCTTTTACAGTTTCTAGATAATTTTAAGATGATAATAATTTTTAAATATATTCTAATACTTTTTGGTAAAGGCATATTTTTAAAAGTCTAATAATACTGCTCTAAATAAACTTACTTAGTCATAGTGCGCATTTTCTCTCTTTCACATTAAGTATGACTGTTTAAATGGGAAAAATATATGCATATATGAGCTCACACAATGACAGTGATATTATTTCATGCTTCTCTCTGCCTATTTAATTATACAAACCATCTCTAGAAACCTGAAATGATTGTGCAGGCAATGCATCATAGCTAAACAAAAATGATGTGGGATTTTAATTCATGTATGTACAAATTGGGGGCAGATTTGGACTAAATGGTAGAGGTGAATGATAACAAAATTCAGTTTTAAGTTTTTTCTCAAACTCTATGACCTTGGATAAATTTCTTTTTATTCTGTATGATGCAGGTAAAAACTGCCCCCTACCTATCTTTTGGAGCTGCTGCAAGATTTATTAAACTAGGGGAAAGAAACCCAAAAACTGTTTAGAGGTCTGATAAGACAGGAGTTACATAAATACAAGGCTGGATTGTTATCTGCAAGAGGTGTATGAAGTTGAATTAACTTTTACAACATCCTTGTGAGTCAAATAGATAATCTTAGACCTATTTTTACAGATAAGAGGGTTTAAGCCCTTTGGTTAAAGCCACTTCAAATGGGGATATGAGAAGAGACACAATTACTGGATGCAGACCCAGGCCAGTATGTGTTGGCACCTGGAAGTATTTTAAAGAGCGGTGTTTTTGGGGTTTTTGTTTGTTTGTTTGTTTTGTTTTTTGTAAATTCCCATTATCCCCTTCGGTAGATAATGGGAAGAGTCTGCGTATTATTTTCCCTCTTTCTTTCTATGGTTCCTCATGTAATTGATCTGAAATGCAAGACACCTTGTCTCAATGGTATCCAAGGGGAGCCAAGTATTTTGAGAGCTATTAAAAGACATTGTTCTAATGATGAAGCATATAATGTGATTTAGTGCAGCTGAAGCCAAGTTATCCGCTAGATATGGAGGGACCTAGGGAAATGGGAAGACAGGAAACCAGTGTGACAGCTCCTGTGACTCCTGCAGTAAGGTTGTGTCTGTAGTGAATACACCACTGTCTTTAACATTAACCCCCATGCCCACCGAGTAGAAGCAAGTATAAATTGGAGAATACAAATTTCACCTTCAACCTAAACAACTTGTTTCCAAAATTGCTTGTTTAACATTGTTAGAAATTATTCAAAGTGCTAATTGTAGTGCCTGGGACATAATAAATCATCAATAAACATTTTTTTATTAGTTGGATTTGGAGAAAAAGTAGTATTGCATAAAGTCAAGAACACATTAGGAATAAGATGCCTGTATTGAAGCCTTCCTCTTTCCCTAAATGGCTGTGTGACTCCGTGTAGTTGTATAAAGGGATCTATGAAGTGGGAACAATTACAGTACTTAGCTGAGATGAATTTTGTAAAAATGAATGAATGAGCTGATACATGTAAAATCCTCAGCATGATTTCTGGCACACACACATATCTTATTGACAAAGTGATAATATTGGAAGTTGTACAGATAGGGCTACTATATCCGTGTGGCTCAGCCAGCCAATCATTATTTATTGAGTACTCTCAATGAGCCAGGCACTGAAGGAGGCACTGGGGAAAGAAGAAATGTATCAGGGAGATGCAGTCCATACCTACATATGGTATATCTGGGGAATTTTAGCAAAAAACACTCAAATAAAATAACTGAAGACTACTATATATGCTGAGAAGAAACTAATAGGGGGATGATATGGAAAGTGTGAAAGGAAATTCTTCTTGGCTGGGGAGTCAGGGAAAGCCTCTCCAAGGAAGCACAATTAAAGTGAGGAAGTCAGCCATGTGAAGTAGGTGTGGTCGTGGGCATTCCAGGCAGGTGGAACAGCATATGCAAAGTTGAATGAGTTGGAAAAAATCTTGGCACATTGGAGGAGGTGATGCCCAGAGTGGCTGGAGCATATGGGTAATGGGGAGGTTGGGGGGTGGCCGGGTGGGCGGGGAGAGCTGCCAAATGTGGTTGAAGAAAGCAGCACTCACCTCTTTCAGGCCTAATTGGCCATGCAAGGATCACATGTGGGTTTTATTCTGTTTGCAGCAAGTCAGTAAGAGTTTTAAATAGAGGCAAAGAACAATAGTTTTTGTTTTATTTTGTTTTGTTTTACATTTCAAAGACCCCTTTTGCTGCTTTGCAGGGCAAGGCATCTAAACTTTTCTGACCATGCAACACCAATCAGCACTTGGCTCCGAAATGTTCATATTCTTCCTCTGTCTCTCCTCTCTGTGTATAGTTAGATAGATGGAAGCGTGCATATATATGTTAATTGGTAATTAAATATTAATGAGGCTATTTTCTTCCTGCACACAACGAATTACCTTGTGATACAATTTGGGTGCTTATACCCCACTTTGGAGATGACTAATGAAGGGACAAGATGGAGCAGAGCAGTCGTGGAAGGGGGAGAGCAGTCAGGAGGCTGTTATGCTCGTCCAGGTGAGAAATGACGACCACAGACTAGGTGGTGGCCTGTTTTTCATGTGCACAATAAAAAGACTCCTTATTGGAATTACAAACCTATGCTCTCTACTGGCATCTGATAGCAACTGTTTTCCTAACAAATAACCCATTCTTAATGCACTGCATTAATAAAATCTGTCGGGTTGCTTAGTGAGTTGCTGGATAAGAAACACCTTGAAATAGGCTAGCCCACTTTCTCCCATGATTAGCCCAATTCTTGAAGTCTTCTGGAAAAAAAAAGTGGCTTAGGGAATTACTGGTACTTTCCTTTTCTGCTTGTTGACTAAAGATCAGAGACATAAGAAATAAAATGAAC
This sequence comes from Panthera uncia, assembly GCF_023721935.1. Classification (NCBI taxonomy): domain Eukaryota; kingdom Metazoa; phylum Chordata; class Mammalia; order Carnivora; family Felidae; genus Panthera; species Panthera uncia. The sequence continues at coordinate 62,960,214 of NC_064818.1, read as the reverse complement.
TTATACAGAAAAAATTCTTGGAGCCAATTTCACCCATATCTGTGTCACCTTTTTCTCAAATGAATAATTAGAGTCAGGCATTTAAAAAGAGTCTGCCCTCTATGAATTCTCAGCAAATGGATTCCAAATGATTTCATTTTAAAGGGATTATTGTAATCAGTCTGTTTGAAAAGATGGGAGTTGAAATTTTTGGGAAGGAAAAATCAGCTCTTTCTACCAGTTCTTCAGGAATAACTGTATTTTGAAATCAAAACAATCTAAATTCTGGTAGGGCAATAATAGACTACCAGAAAATTCTCATTCACTAATTTCTTTTTTCCATTTTGCTTTTTCCAGTCCTATATTTAGATGGGAATTTATTTGGGTTCTGACTTTCTAATCTGGTTTTCCTCTCTTGGAGGAATTCTCCCACACTCATCCATATTGGAAAGGAGGTTAGCAGGGCATAGAAAGAAGGCATTAAGTAAACAATCCTGCAAAGCTCTGAAAACCTTTCTCAGGAGAGGAAAACAGCTGCCCTGGGTTTTAACAAACATTGCATTTTGGGAAGAGGGAGGACCTCTGGCTCTCCTCTGCATCTAGAAGCCTGCCAGGCAGTGTTCCTTTTGTAGGAGGATCCAGGCTTGGGGAGTTAAGGTGCTTTTGCAAGAGTAGTCTGTGTCTCCCTTACAAACAGGTCACATTCTTTGATTTCAAGTCCTCACATTCAATGGCTAAGAAGTCTGACTCCCCTTCATTTGCATATTTCTCAGATTGGTGATAAGAACTATGATTTCAGTTATTTTTTGGGTAACACTGCTCTGGGTTGGATTGATTTAAAAGAAATTCCTCTTGGACAGTATCAAAAAGGATATCATTAATTGAAGAATAATTACTGTTACTTTTAACTTGGTCCCATCACAACGTCACAATTCAGATTTTTCAGTGAGGTTTCTTTTGCAAGTGTGAAAATGAACAAAAAATGTAATTAGTAACTGAAAATTGTATTATTTTTCCTGGCGTTCATTTATTTAATCAGTAAATATGCATTGAAGACTTTAATAGCTACCACATGATAAGAAAAGTGTTATTAAGCACATGAAGACTACAAAGAAATCTGAAGGTATTTCAACCCTTAGAAGCAAACTTTCCATTTGAAAAAGGCTTGGATTTTGAGAAATTCTTTGTAATTTTCAAAGCCCATTCACCTGCTATAAATCTTCATCTGAACTTTTGAACAGTAGCAGGGGAGCTGGGCTGGGCAGACATTATAATCATACAATTATAGAATTTTAGGAGTGGAAAGGATTTTAAAGGTCATCTAATGCAACCGCTTAATTTTAAAGTGTAGGAAGCTGAGAGATTGCCACTTTGTCTGAGGCCCCACAGCAAACTAGTGGCAGAACATCCGGCAAAGCCTGGAAGTTTGCTGGTAAGGATCTCCAGGCATGTGCTAGTAGCTCTGGGCTGGGCACCAACGACACAGGATAAATATAATACCATGCCTCTTTTCCTGTATCTGTTTGCATACAGACATAGAATAGTTTCACAACAGGTATTTATTGCATTAATGACGGACAGATTTCCTACCGAGTAGGACAGCGGGGCGAGCACCGAGGATAAAAATGGCAAAAAGAATAAACTGGTCACTTCTTCCAAGTTGCTTGCAATTCCTGTCCTCAGTGAGTTTGTGGTCTCTTAGGGAAGCCAAGATATATGCCCACAAAATGCAGGAAGATTGACTTCAAATACAGTGAGCGCTATAGGGGGTCCGGAAAGCTATCTAAGCGTAATAATTGATGGAAAAATCCCCCTAACCACACGCGCGCGCGCACACACACACACACACACACACACCACACCACAGGATCATTTAATTACATCATTCTCTGCTGTTGCCTTCCCGGGATCTCCCCCAGGCTGAGACACGCAGGCTCTGCTCAAGCTGAGGTCAAGACGCCAACTCACGGAGACTAAGGAGGCAAGGACCAGAAGCCCACCCAGCCTTAACATCTAAACTGGAGGAGCCCGGGGGTGGGGGTGTGGGGGGAGGAAAAGGCAGCCGAGACTGACAGAAACAATAAAACAGGAATAGGAAGTCCCCAACACAGCGAGCGCTCCGCGAGCCCCGGCTGGCCGCCCCCACGGGAGGGGCGTGCGGGCTCAGCGCGGAGACGGGAGACCGCGGCCGCGGGGGCGCCGAGTGAGCGGCGGCGGCGGCAGCGCCCGCGAGCCCGAGGGGAGGGTGGGCGACGCATCCAGTCCCCGCAGCCACCCGCGCGGCGCAGCTCGGCAGCGGGACGCGGCGCCCGGAGCCCCGGCAGCGCCCTCCTCCCTCCCCCCGCGCGTCGCCCGCCAGCGCGCCAGCGCCCGCTCCGCCCGTGACTTCAGTCGAGCTCCACCCCCGCGTGGCGGCGGCTCGCTCGGTCCGAAGCAGCGCTCGGCACCAGCCCAGCCTGGGCAAGCGGCCGCCACCTGCCCGGCGCCGCCTCCGCCCGCCCCCTCCGCGGCCCAACTTGGATGGAGTTGGGGTCCTGAGCGCCCGCCCCTCCACGGCCCGCCGGCGGAGAGCCCCGCGCCGCCGCCTCCGCTCCGGCCCCCTCTCCGCTGCTCTCCGCTCCCGCGATGGGAAAAGTTGGCGCCGGCGGCGGCTCCCCAGCCGGGCTGAGCGCACTCCTCGCCGGCGCGGGGCTCTTGGTCCTCTGCGTCCCGGGCGCCTGCGGCGGCGGCTCCTGCTGCCCCCAGCTGCCCCCCGGCTCGGCCCCAGGCTGGGCTGCCACCCCGGGGGGCTTCGTTGGCCGGGGACCGCGAGGCAGAGCTGCTGCCACACCCCTGCCCCTCCTTGGGCGCCCGCTGTTCGCGGTGGCCCCCGGAGACCGAGCGCTGTCCCTGGAGCGGGCCCCGGGCACCGCGGCGTCCGTGGCGATGGCCCCACGCGCTGGCCGGCGGAGACGGAGTGAAGCGGAACCGGGGAAGGCAGACCGCGGAGAGGGCGCGAGCCGGAGCCCCCGGGGAATGCTAAGGGACGGAGGGCAGCCGGGGCCTGGGACTCTGGAGCGGGACCCGGACAAAGCCACTCGCTTCCGGATGGAGGAGCTGAGGCTGACCAGCACCACGTTCGCGCTGACGGGCGACTCAGCACACAACCAAGCCATGGTCCACTGGTCCGGCCACAACAGCAGCGTGAGTAGAGGGGGCCTGAGGGCAAGGGGTGACGGGGGAAAGGGTTAAAAGCAGGCTGTGTGATCTGATGGAGAATTTGGAGAAATGGGGTTTCTGCACTTGAGGGATGCTGCAAACTAAAGTCTTCCCTGCCCACCTCCCCTAGGAGTTAATGTCACCCATCAGGAGACCCACGACACCATCAGAGTCCTCTCAACCCAACCCCCCCCCCCCAAGCTTCAAACAGGGCAGGCAGATACCTGTTTCCTGGTCTTATGGGTGTAGTAACAGAGCTGAAGACCCAGGCAAACAGAGGGGGTTAATGCGGAGGTGAATGGGTTAAATTTCCAGGCAGGATGACATTCTTTTAAGTGACTTTCTCTTTACTTGCTAGACTCAGGGTGAGCACAAGTCAGATCAAGAAGACTTTATTCGTAAGCTTTTTATTTTTCTGCAAAGCTCCTAACCCCCCCTTCCTCACAAGGGAAGAGATACGTAGTGGAAACTAAGGTGCCCTTAATGTATTCTCTGTTTCTGGGGACCAAGTGGATGCAAGTTTCAGGACAGGAACTCTCTAGCATCTTCTAACAGCACCAGCCAGTGTGTTTTGAGAGCTGGGGCTTTCCAGCCTGTGAATGAGTGGTTGTTCTCCCCGCATGATCAGTCCCAGGAAGATCAGATATATCCCAGTGACAACAACCCCCTGTTCTTCCCCATTGCCTGACCTCCTCTAGAGAAGCTCACAAATAAAGACTCAGCCCTCCCTTGAGGAAGGGACCAGGGGGATTGCTGGATTCCAGAAGAGTGACACCAGGGAGAGTGGGTACAGTCCAGGACCTTTGGCCACGTCAGGGAAGGTTTTCGATTTTTGGAAAAGCCTGCATGTTCTGAATCTGGGGTAGCTATTCCAGCTTAAACTGCACCTGGGAAACTTCAATGAGCTGAAATAGTAAAGAACTAGCTTTGATGGGAAGAACTGAGGATGATTTAAAAGTGTGGAAAGTTCTCTAGGTTGCCATGAAGCAGAAAAGAACACAAAAACCAAGGATGAGTAAAACGAGAAAAAAAATCAAAGTTTCAGCTTCCATCAGGTTATTGAGATTGTAGTGTTTGTAATATGCACAGTCTGTGCAGCCTGGTACCTTTCAAAATGTTTTCAGTTGTGATGTCATTGCCAGAAATCTTCCCAGAAAACTTCCCACTTCAGTGAGTTGTGCTCATTGTCAGCTTTTTAATGAAAGTTGTGAACATTTGAAAATAATAGTCTGTCATTATGGGTTCCTTGAGTATATAGATATAAACTGTATTAAGGCAAATCCTGATCAACAATATTTTGTATTTGTGTGTCTGTCCTGGGAGCACCAGCAAGGTTTTCCCTACAATTCAGCTCTCATGACTGAGGCCATGGTTTTCTATAGTTCTCAGGAAAGGTTTAATCAAATAATTGAAGCTGAAATTCTTTCCGTTAAAGTTCTGGAGACCCTTGCCCTCATTTCTTACCTTAACTATCATATCTTTCATATCATAACCACTAAAATTCATCCCCCAACTTGAACTTGAATCTTCTTAAACTGATTGAATAACTTTCACACTGCTTTAAATGATTAACTCATAGCTTCTGGCTTTAAGGGGAGATTTTCAACACATCAAACATATTACATCTTGTTGAATCAAGAAGTGGAGGACATTGGACTCAAAATATTTCTGGCTTTTAATGTAATTCAAGCTGTAAAATATCACTCACCCATTAGACCTCTACTTTAGTTCATCTCTTGAAAGATCTTGGAGAGAGCTGGAAAAAGAGAGTACATCTTTGGCAAATTTTAAACTCCATTTAAGAAATGGCGCCAAGCACTGCCAGCCTTTTTCTTTTCTTTTTTTTTTTAATGATGCTTATAAGCACAGTAGGGCTTATGAGGGTCAGGGCTTGGACAGCCAACATGCAGGGAAATCTGAGATAATGTAGGAAATCAAGGTGGTGCACATTAAAGACTTGAGCCCTCAAACCCTGTTGCTAATGAGATTTCTACCCTTTGAAGTTTTTAATTCTGCAAGGAACCCCTCTGCTCCCCATCCCTGCCTTTTTACACACAAATTACAGGTTTTTTAGTGTGTGTGTGTGTGTGTGTGTGTATGTGTATTATATATATAGAAAGAAAGGGAGAGCAATCGTCTTTATCCAGGTCCCACAAAACAAAGCTGGCCCAGAGTCATAGGAGAGACAAAGTTTAAAAAACAAACAAACAAAAAATAAATAAATGAAGGAAGGCATAAAAAAAAAAAAACTTTTCTGGGCGACTTTGTCATGTAAAAAGCAGTGTGGAGACTTGGGTTCTAATGCTGGTTTATTTGTGGTTTGCTCTTGGCAAGTCGATTGCATGGTGAGTGTGAATTTCCTCATCCCTAAAATGGGGGCAACGCCAGCTCATTACGTGCCAGGTGACACATGAGCGGGTTGTGACTGTTGAGGACTACACCTGTTTGGAACTCTCAACTCACAGCCCTTCATTTCTTCCCAGAGGAAACAAGTACACTAATTTAAACTGGAGGGTGACATTGGGCAGCTCTCATTTTCTTCAGGGTTAGGTGTCAGCCCCCTCCCTTAAGCCCGCCCCCAACCCGCTCAGGGCCACAGGCAATACACATCCTCTGAATCTGTCTGACCTATAGCTAAAAGCCTTTGCTAAGTAGGGTTTCTGATCACAATAACCCCTGCCTTAAAGGTGTAAATGTGTGGTAATTATAGGCTGCCTGTCAAACTTGTGAGGAATTCTGGATGTTTCTCTCGCCTCCTTCCCTTCTTCCTGCCCCCTCGCTGTTGGACTTGTGCAGTTGTGTAAAGACATGACTGTTTTGCCTCATCCGTGGGAGTGATGTGATTCCTCTCCACTGCCGTCTAGCTTGATGGAAAGTGTTGCTGGAGTTGGTGGAACACCTGGGGGGATCTTTTGGCATGAAAGGTGCTGGGGATGAATCATTTGTCATGAGCTTGGTGTCTTAAGCAAGAACATATTGTTCCTACCCTACTCATCCTAGGCATGCTGTGCCCTGATCTAAATTTATACAGTAATCCTTAGTTTGTTAAAATATATATTTGTCTGTATATGTATGTGTGATGAAGCGTGTATTTATTCCTTATTTCCAAGAAATTTCAAAGTGCTACACTTATTAATCCTTATAAAAATCCTTGTTAGGTAATATGTGAATGGCAAGTGTTAATATCTATTTTTCATATTTTAATGCTGGAGTCAACTTGGATATTTCAGCCTAGTGCCTTGTCCTTTTCTCACTGGAAATAGTATTAGAAGGTTTGTTAACAGAGGCTTTCACTTACATTTTGCCGTTCTGATACTTTAATGCTGCATTTGTCATAGATCATGATGGTCTGGTTGATTTCCATGTACCTCCTTGCCTTTAGCTGTTCCAGGACTTGACATTTACCACGGAACCTTAGTGAATACACCGAATCCCAACTTGGGTCAGGTTTTGGGTAGATGTCTTCTCTTCCATCACCTCACTTAATTTTCACAGACCTGCTATGAGGAGATATTCTTATTCTCATTACACAGAGAAGAAAAACCAAAGCTGTAGAAAGCTGAATGAATTGCTAAGATGTTACAGAAGGTCAGTGTCAAATAGGGGCTGGAACCCTGAGTAAGCCGATTTCCCAACCTCACAGAATGGCTGGTCTTAAAGACTTTAAGGTAGAACAGATAAACTCAGGCCTTTTGGAGTCAGAATTTTAAATCATCCTGTCTTGGGGGGGATTTCAGATGATGGTGGAGGAAGGCACAGTCCTAGCTGTAAGCTCCATCTGTAGAAAAGCAAGGACTTTAACAGGTGCCTGTCACATTGCACTCTTTACCTTAAGTAGTGATTTGCTTGTTCTCTTATCCGCCTACCTCTTCGTCTTTAGTGAGACATGGAATCTGCACCTGGTGATTCATTGAGCACGAGGTAACCTGCCATCATTCAGCTCTCAGATCTAGTGTTCTTCAGGAACAGATTGCTTTTCGAAGTTACTTCTAAATCTGATTTATAGAGAGGTTGCACGTAAACACTTGATTTGATTGTACATTTAGACATATTTTTTGGCTTTTTAAAGTAAAATAATAAAGGGTTTTAGCTCTCTCTAACAAGCCCACATAATTCCTTCTCTGATCGGTGCTTTGTGCTGTTAGTGAATGTTAATGTGGTGTGACATGGGAGGCAGGGGGTTTGGAAGCAGAGAGATTTGAGTTTGAGTGTTAGGTCTCCTGCTTACCACACTTTGCCTTGAACAAGACAGTTAAATTCTTTGAACTTCGCCTTCCTCAACTAAAATATGGGGATAGTACAGCTTTTGCAGGCTTTTTTCCTGAACAGTTGATATCATGTATATGAAGTTGCTGATACATAGTAAGTGCTCAACAAATGCTACTTGTTCTTTTAGTTTAATAAATAATTCTCCAGTGGTGGATAAGAATGCTGAGTTATAGTCCCGACTGTGTACACAAACTAGATATGTAGTCATAATGTGTCCTATGTGGCCTCAATTTCATCCTCTGTAAAATGATGCAGATAGACTAGAATGCCATGGAAATCTCCTACAGGTTGGAAGTAACTTAATAGTTTGTTCAGCCTGCACGTATTGTGCACCTCCATTTAAGTGTACTAGGAGAGTTGGGGACACACGAGTGACAAAATGACCTGTACCCTTGACCTGTAAGCAGCAAGCCTTTTGTTCCACACGATTCCTCCTTTTTCCATGGTTAATATGTGTATCCATTCATAGGAAATCAAAACATTTGAGATACAAGCAGGCATTCATTTCAATGTTGACTTGCAGCAAAATCTAATTTATTATGGTTTTTTTTGTGTCACATCTTCTCATTAAGGAATTTTGTATCTTTGGACAACAAAATTGCTTCATATGAGATTGGGAATTTAGTTTCCCCTAATATATTCAGTGGGGTGTTCTAGAGGAAAATGACATAAATGTTGACTCTGGGAACTCTATCCACATCTTTTTATGGAGGGACCCCAGAAACTCCTAGACTAGGTAACAAAACCTGATGGAATTGTTTATTTAATAATTCTTTAATGATTTATCTAAGAGAATAAAAATTACCTCCAAGGAGAGATTGCCATGTGGCAGCATTGTGCTAAGAAGCTTGCACAAATTGTCGTATTGACCTTTAATTCTACAAATATATATTGAGTCCTAACATTTGTTAGACACTTCTAATACAGATATATGTGCAGCGACGCCCAAAGGTGGGAGTAATTATTCCCTGCCCTCAAGGAGCTTTCTGTCTTGTACTTAAAGAGTTCTCTGAAGAGGTAACAGAATCTGAGAACCCACTGAGGGCAGAGGATGCTATTGAGTTCAGAAGAGAATCAGACATCTACTGAGTAGGGTGGCCTTCAAACTTCCTGGTGGAGCAGGTACTTCAAGTGAACCTTGAAATGTAGAGAAAATCTTTATTAAGAGATGGAGGTTATTACAAGGATATTTTGAACTGAATGGATAGCAAGAGTAAAGGTCAAGAGTAGAGATGTAAATATTCCTGTGTGTTCCAATAAATTAGCCTACTTTAAATGTAAACTATGTTTAACTGACGTGTTAATCTTAGAAATCATTTTAAAAATATGATTTAAGCCAAGATATGCAAATTGATCTTCTAGTGTCTTTGGGTATATTCCAACCCCCCCCCCCCAAAAGAAAAGAAAACCTGTGTGGTCACTGAAAGATGCACTCTTTACCTTCGTGAAAGATACGATTGCCTTTGTTTGCACCTTAGATCTCAGCTAGAGTCATCACTGTTTCATTTTTACATAGACATTTTCCACACACAGTTTTCTGTAAAGGCCTTTGTTTTGTTTAAGTCCCTGGTCAGAAATATCACTGGCCAGGCTGCCCAGAGGGTAAATTAATTTGGCTCCTTGCCAGCTTATGTTAAGTCCCTCAACATACGTAAAATATTTGTTCTGTCTTTGTGGATATCTCAATTACCATTCTATATCTCTGGCTAGAAAGGGTGGAGAATGCATCTGTGTGTCCTAGGGAGGAAACAAGCCAAATGGTGTCAGTGCAGTGGCTAACAGGGATGGCAGGGAATACGTGTGGCACATGGGAGGTGGAGCCGGGCTCCGTGGAGGTGGAGTGGTTACTCTGGAGGGGCATGCACACTCTTTTCCATGGGGTGGATCGAGTAGTCAAATGGTTGGCAAGAAACAAAGTAGAACCTTACTGTGCAAAGTTCATAAGGAAAGAACAGAGCCTCTTCTAAACCATACGTAGAGAGAAAAAGGACATGAATGTTCTGTAGGAAATCCTACATGAAATTTTCCCTGTGTATAAGAGATACTGTGTCTGTTTCTATAGCACTCCTGAATGTTGTTACAGCACTTTAGATCCCTTATAGCCATTTCCTTTGCAAAATGCCTCAGCTTTCAAAGATTGGAACGTTTCTTTCCTTACCTCAGTTGGTTTTCTCCCCACGGGCCCATGAGATAGGAAAGACAAATATCATCTACATTTCTCAGGTAGGGAAATGAAGGCACTGCTATTAAGTAGGTCAGTTAGTGGAAGAAGAGAGTCAACAGTGTTTTGCCACACCATGTGACTGATTCTTGGCTTGGCCCCCTGCTGGCTTTCCACAGGCAAGAGTTAGAACACAGCTACATCCTAGCCCCTTGGTTTATCTGAGGCCTATGCACCTGTGTCCATAATGTTTTCCACTGTGGGAAGAAGTGTGGGTATTGGCCATGGAGATCCTGAGTTCTGTGCTCAGCTATTCTGGGCTTCAGAGCAGGTGGACTCATCAGAAGGCTCATGGCATGGTTTAAACCTTTAAAAGGGGACCTTAAAGACAGATGATGGGGCTTTCTGCAAGCAAGGTCTCTGGCAAAAACCCATTCTCCATATTCCACTGCTAATGGACTTGAGAGGTATGGTTACTTACAACTGGGCTAGTTGCAGAAGGAGCTTGAGGGAGAAGAGGGGCATATTCACTTCTTCCTCTCTTTAATTGGCTGATACAGATTAAATGTAGTTTAAAATAATAGTAAGTGTGATCTCAGTCAAGGGAACCTAACGTGTCAACATTTGGGAGCAGCGGTAGTCAAATTGAAGGGTGCCTGTTGATACTGATGGGGTTTATTGGCTCAAAGATTATATAACAGAGTTCTCAGCTATTGCCTTCACTGCTTATTCTGACTTTTGGGGCATGGGTGGGGGAATGGAGCAAAGGGGAGTTCACTGAACACTAGGGATAGCTCTCTATAGCCAGATAAGATCTATTGATTGTAACAGAAACCCCTCTTGACAATCATATAAATAACCACCAAATTTGTGAGAAGCTTCCCTGAAAGAACTTTCTAGAGCATCACACTGTTTAACTTCATCTTCCCACCACCGTAATACAAATGAGGTATTATTGTCCTCATTCTAGAGTTGTGGAAGTCAGGGCTTAAAGAACTTGCTTGGGCAAGGTCACCCAGTTAGAAGGTGGCACAGCTGGAATTGGAATTTTGTCCTTTCTGGCTCCAAAGCATTTTCCATTTGATCACGTTGACTCTCTGTAAGGGTTTAGTTCTGAGTTTCTTTAGCAAGAACTTCACAAGTCAGTGCAGAGGGATGGTAGGGGAACTTTTGGCATGAGGACCCCACCTCAGGGTTTTCCCCTATCATATCATCCTGATCAGGGCACTAACCTGATATATTTTACTTAGTAATAATCTGCTTCATGACAGAGCTCAATCAAAGCCTCAAGGGCCATCTGTCCCCTTGAGTGGCTCTCCTGGGGTTATTAAAACGTGTCTTCTTGTTATTCTGGGAGGATGTGCGGGATGTGCTGTTTGGCTTCTCCCTGCTGGCTAATGAACCTTGAGTGAAAGTGTGGACAACTTGTATACTTTTTAAAGAAACTGCTAATAAAAATCATGCTATCAGAAGCTACCAACTAATCATGTTGTGCCCTGAAGCCAATGGATTGATGCCTTTAGTCATCTTTCCCTAACCAGAGTAGCAGAGGCTATTGAGACACTGAATTGTGGACCATAGATCCTTCTGCTTCAGGGTCTTTGGGGGAGGGGAGGGGAGTTAAAAGCAATAGGCCTTCCCCTTGTCTTAGCACTTCCCAAAATACACTCTTGATAAGAATCATTGGGGAGGAAGGGCTATTTTAGGCATGGTTGTCACCTGCTTAGAAATCTATCTGTATCCGTCTTTACCCTGACGTAGGTTTTGCCAAGTTGACAGGGGAATTCTAAACTGGGCAGCTGTGGGTACCTCGGGCAGCATTTCTTAAAGAGCTTGCCCTCATGGGACCTGCTTTTACATCTGTTGGTGGGGACTAGGAATCTTTATGTTTTACAGACTCCCTTAGGAAGTCTATAAAGCTTGAAAATCATTTTCCTAAGATTCACGTGTGAGTTTTGGGGTCTATGAACCCCTTCCGTTGTCTGTACAACCTTGTGTCAATATGCTTCACTTTTCCCTGTGGTGAGCTGGAGCCCACAGCTTTTTTATCAGCTTCTCCACGGAAACTGTGACCCCTGTGGGAAAGACCTGGTACAAGGTGCCTTAGGAGAATGAGAGACAGTTACGTGGGACAGTGCAGATTCCCCAGGAAGAAGATGATGCTTTTTTGCCAGATGGTGATGTTTTTTATCGCTGAATATATCCTAGGCAGTTATCTTTCCTGGATGTCCAGATGACCACGGGCAGACCATGTCTTCAGTGGCTGAAAGAGGACATTATTTTAATTAGAACACAATGTTTAGTTATGGGTTTGAGTTCCCACTCCGCTATGTGCTAGATCGGTGAACTTGGGCAATTAACTTTATAATTCTGTGCCTTCATTTCCTTAGCTGTAAAATGGAAACGATAACGCTATATTTTTTATATGGTTTCTTACTGGTTAAAGGAGACACTAGATTCAAAAGTGCTGAAAGTGGCATCTGGCAGATAGCAACCAATCATTGAAGGTTAGCTATTATCATCGTTATTGGTGTTACCACTATTTTGTTAGTATTAGTACTAGTATTACTAATGCTCGAGTATGACCTACTAAATGGTGTTTTTAATATGCTGCTCATGATAATACTCTTGTTTCTGCAGTTATGTTTTTCTATTTCAGCTACATTTTCTTGTAATGGGTCCAAGACCCTGTCTTATGCTTTTGTCATCCTTCTCAATGTCTCCAGCTATTTGCACATAGTAGTTGTAATAAATGTCTGGACGTGATTTCCAATGTGTGTGTGTGTGTGTGTGTGTGTGTGTGTGTGTGTGTGTGTGTTGGTTGGTGTGGGGGCTTCCACACCAACAAGCAAAACTCTGACAACAGGTGGGTGTCCTACAATTCAACTCAACTTTGGCACTGTGTACCCAGAGGCAGCACCTCAGAGTCCACCAGTGAAGAGCTCAGTCCAACAGGACTGCCACCCCCTCCCAACTTCAGATGCCATTCACAGCCCAAGGTGTCGCCTGTGCTTGTGACCAACTAGCTGTAAATTTGAAGTTCCAATGAATCTCTCCTTGGGTTTGATTAATTTGCTAGAAAAGCTTATAGAACTCAAGAGAAATATTTTACTTACTAAATTTCCAGTTTATTACAAAAGGATATAACTCAGGAATAGCCATATGGAAGAGATGCGTTGAGCAAGATTTGGGGAAAAGGCAGAGCTTCCATGTTCTCTCTGAGCATGCTGCTCTCCCTGAATCTCAACATGTTTACCAACCTAGAATCTCTTGGAACCCTATCCTATTGGGTTTTATGGAGGCTTTATTCCATAGGCACAATTGATTAAATCATTGGCCGGCAGTTCAGCCTCTAGCCCCTCTCCCTTCCTCAGAGGTTAGGGACTGGGACTAAAAGTTTGCAACCTTCCAATCAGGTGGATGGTTCTCCTGGCAACCAGCTCCCATCCTTAGGTGTGGTCCCATAGTCATCTCATTAACATAAAAAAGGACACTTTTATCTCTCTCATCATATAGGAAATTCTAAGAGTCTTTGGAATTTGGTGCCAATGATGAAATGAAGATCAAATATACATTTATTATAAATCACAATATTGCAAATTGCTTACTAAATATTTGCTGTTTTTGGGATAGAAAAATTTTCCTCTACCCTTCAGAGTTCTTGTCTAAGAATTAAATTGACATGAGACAGAATGACAGGAGAAAATCATATTTTATTCTTACATGTAGAAATCCACATAAATATGAAATTCCAAAGACGGTAAAACAGCATGGGATATATACATCATTCTGAACTAAAGAAAAGGGGTATGGGTCTGAGACTTGAAAGGGGGTGGGGGAGGACAATTTACAGGAAGATAAAGAAGATCAAATGTTTAGTAAAGGAAATATTTTCCGAACCATGTAGAAACAATAGGATACAGAGAGGAATTTTAACAAATGCTTTGCTAGGTTCCTCCCTGTCTCTCACACTTAGTTCGTATTACAGTGTAGTTGTCTATGGTGATAGCACCCTTCCTGAAACAGGTCCTCCATCCAGATTCTTTTTGGCAGTTAGGGGGAAGGTCAAAGATTTTTCCCAAGTCTTTTGGACTTTGATTATTTTCAGCTTGAAATCTGCACACAAAGTCATATGTTTTGGGGCCAGCAGCCCTTAGTAACTATACGATTTTGTTTGCTTGTTCCTTGGGGAAAATGGCTTTTCACTTAAACAATCCATGATCTTGTTTACGAGTGTTGTAGAATATTCAGCCACAAAAAGATTGCTTATGTAAATATATATACATATATATACGTGTATATACACATATATACATATACATATTATATACATATGTATATATGTATATAATTGGGAAACCACCCACAAAATACCAGAAAGGGAAAAATAGATTGAAAAATAGTACAAATATAAGACACATGAAGTCCGTGGGGTTTTTTGTCTATGCATTTCCCTCATATATCTCAAGCCTCTAGAAATAAACCTGAACATAGAAGGGCTCAATAATTTCAAAATTTTATTGTATGCTATAAAATACCATTACAAAAGAGGAAAGGTATGATTCAAAACATTTCCTGTGATTATAAGGAATGTTGGCTTTATAGGTGATGCTTTTTGTTTGTCCATAGTTATGCTGTTGTTTCTCAATAAATATACATTGCTTGAGTTACTTTTAAAAGTTACTTGAAAAATGAAAAAAAATAAGAGTGAGCAAAGGAGATTTTGAACTTGGCCTCATTAGAACTGAATTCCAGGCAACTGAACTAAACAAAGAGCCCACGTTCAAGTTGCCTGATTTGCTTCCAATCGCTGTTGTTGGGAGAGAGCGAGTGCCCAGGGTTTTTGCAAAGCAGAAAGATCACTCTGTGTCTCTCTTCCGGGTGAGCAGCAGCAGGGGCCGGCGGGTCTTTTGTTTACCTTCCCCTTTGCTGATCCCAGAAAGAGAGATCTGAGGCCATTTCACCAAACTGACAACCCCTTCCAGAAATTGTAGTAGCTTCAGTTCCCATTAAAAGAACATGCATTCCATTTTGAATCTTCGTCTCTGTCTTGAGCTTAGTCTCCATCTCTAAATCATATATGTACACATGAGCACATACATAATAAATGTGTGCATCCCATATGCTCACAACTGCTTAAACACTGATGTACTACACTTAAGTCTCTACTCTCAAAAGTGGAATATTAGATATTGCTGTAAGGATGCTTACTGATTGTGAGAGCTGAATGGAAGAACATCTCCAGAACAAAGAAAAAGAAACCGAAGAGAGACAGACAGTGGAAGCTGAGAGATAGAAAGAATAAGAGAGAGAGAGAGAGAGAGACAGAGAGAAAGACAGAGACAGCAGAGGTGGACCAAGAAAGAGGAGGATAAAGAAGGTGAGGCAAGAGACAGACAGACAAGAGACAGAGAAAAGCAGATGGAGAAACAAAGAATTGTAACAGAGACATGGAAGCGTGGAGTAAATCACAGAAAGAAAGTGAGAGATGAAATAGGAAACATACCACTGAGTGGAGAGAACTCACTGTCAGCTCATAAAGAATGCAGAACAGAACTGAGTCCTAGTCTCGTGGTACCCTTGTCCTTTGGCAACAGTACTTCCCTGGTCTTTGCTCTGGGGGGTCCATACCCAGCCCTGTCATGTTGCCAGCAGACGCAGCCAATCTTACGTGTGTGGTAGCTTTGAGAACCACTCGTGTTGGTTGGCTGGGTGTGGGGTGGAAGGGGTGTGTGTAGTATTTATGCACTTTTAAGCATGTCTTAAGAGTGCTTTCTTGTGGGAGATGGAACTGATGGTCTGGATGGTAGAAAGGCAACTTGTAACCTTTCCTTTTATACCAGTATGTGCTGTTTTGAATTTTTAACAGGGGCATGCATTTCTTTAATAATAAAAATACTAAAACATGTTTTAAGTGGTTGTTGTGTCAGCGCTGTGCTGAGTCTGAGAATACAGAGCTGAATAAGACCTGCCCTTTGCCTTTGAGGGCGCATATTCTGGTGGAAGTAGACAGACACATAAACAGATAAATTGCAATTTAGTATGATAAGTGCATAATAGCTGTAATAGAGCTTTGTGCAAAGTGCTATGGGAGCAAAGATGAGTGGGGAACAACTAATTCTTTCTGAGAGTGGGAAGCAAGGCTTTAAAGGGAGGTGACATTTAAGCTGGTCTTTACACAACATGAGGAGTTTTGCAGACAGAATAGGCCACTCCTAACTCTTTTAAACTCCTCAAATCTTTGGTTTTGGATTCATTTTAGATTGCTAGTGTGGTCAACAAGCTGTGACAGGAATGGCACTGTCTTTCTCCATCATCTCAGTGTCCAAGTTATTTGGAACCTAGGCTCATGGTATGTTTAAATATCAGATTAGACTCCCCAGGTTAAAATGTCTGTTAAGTGCTTGGCCTCACCCTGACCAAAGGAACTTGATTTTCCAAAAGAGGAAAGTTTTTCCCCTGAATCTTTGTGTACCCACGTATGCTTGTACACAAATGTGTACAGATGCATACATACATACACACACTAATTTAAGGTATTTCTGTCTTTTCTATTCACAGAATTTGGTTAAGCAATGAGGGAATTTTTTCAAGGTTATTGTATATGTTTCTGCTTTTAAAGAGTTAAAAGTTGGTGTTCATGTCATTCTCTTGGACATGCTTCCCAAATCAATATGGGGAACTGGGTGCATTAGGATGAGTTGGATGATCACCACTAAAGATTGCAGTATGACTCAAGGCAGTAAGAGAAGGCCACAGAGTGGTCAGAGATACAGGGAACGTGTGCTCTCAGAACTGGATCACAAGCCCATGATCAATTGAAGAGATGTTTCCATAGCCTTTGAGTTCCACCATCTCTGTGCATTGAATTTTCAGTCACACTGAGCTTTGAGATGATGTTACAAGGTCCAGATCTGGCTTTGGAGTATTGTGACTTAGGAATCTTGACCCAGCTTTTGTGCTACTGTAGTAGATTCAATGACTCAGGAATTTCATCCTTTTCAGGCAGAAATGACTTGAGAATGAGCTTTTTAGCTATGCATAAATATACTCTGAGACATATAAATGACCATCCTCAAAGCATAAGATGAACTCTACCCTGGTCTGAATGCAACTTTGCCCACCCCCTACCCTCAGATTCATATGTTGGTATGTAACCCCAAAGTGATGGTGGTAGGAGGTGGGGCCTTTGGGAGGCAAATAGGTCATAAGGATGGAACCCCAATGAATGGAGATTAGTGTCTTAATAAAAGTGATCTAAGAAACTCCCTTACCCTTTCTACCTTGTGAGGACACAGCAAGAAGGTGCCATTTGTGGAACCTGGAAGTGGACCCTCACCAGAAACTGGATTTTATGGTGTTTGGATCCAAAACTCCCTGGACTCCAGAGCTGTGGGAAAGAAATGTCTGCTGTTCATAAGCCATCCAGTCTATGGTATTTTTTTTGTAGCATCCTGAATGGACTAAGACAAGTTCTCTGCCAATTACCTAAGGCTCATTTCCTATATTAGACTCTCCTTGATATTCATTTAAGTTAGATTAAAATCTTAGGGAAAGGAAAAGGAAAAATCGTATTTGCTTTAAAAGCTCATCAAGTATGGAAGTGCCCAAGTGCCTCTCACTCAGCCTAAATGTAGGTCTTGAAAATATCTGTAAAGAAGCAATGGTTATATTACCATTTTAGGGAGAGGCATTAGTTTATCTTTCTTTTGCATGTGGGATTTGAGGTAGTTTATTTAAGGCAGGGGTTAGCCAACTATGACCTGTGTACCAAATTGGCCTAACACTTGTTTTGTATATGACCCACAAAAATGTTTTTACATTTTTATTATTTTTTATATGTTTTTACATTTTTAAGTGGCTAAGAGAAATAAAAATAATGATGGGTCATGACACCTGAAAATTATTTGATATAAAATTTTATTGGAACACAACCATCCTCATTCATTTACGTATTTTTGATGGCTGCTTTGGGGCAAAAATGACAAAGTTGAGTAGTTGTGACAGATTGTATAGCTCATAATGTCTAAAGTATTTATCCTCTTACCCTTTTTGAGAAAGGTTTACCATTGTTTGATTTAGGAGATTGGAGAGAATATAAGCAGTGAGGCACAATGAAAATACCGAAGTTGTTACCTGCATACTAACTTGAAGATCGTCCTTTGACCCTCTCTTTCCTGCCTCAAAGGCGAACATACTCTTAGCCACTGCAAATTCTCACTGCCAATGCAGACCTTTCGTTCTCTGTTCCTGTCCCTTTGCTCATACTACTTCCTCTGCTTAGAAACTTAATCATCCATGAAAAAGAGAAAGAAAGAAAGTTAATCAGCTTTGTTTCTGCCCAGTTAAGTCCATTTCATTCTTTAAGTCATTGCTTGACTATCATCTCCTTTCTGAGAGTTTCCACAATACTTCCAAGAAGTACTGAGATACCTGCATCTTATAAGAAGAGATCTTATGTGCCAAGTTACTCTCTTTATGCCTCTCTCCAAGCACTGTCTTAGATTCTAGTCAATGTGACAAGGCTCCATTCTATTCATTTTTTATTCTTGTAGTTGGTCCACAGGAGGTACTTGATAAGTGTACATTAAAATATCAGAACACTAAAGCAGTATAGGATCATTTCATTGGCTTTCTTTAATAAAGAAGGTTACTGGTCAGCATTGAGACACTGTAATGATAGGCTGTCTGGATATTTTTCACTGTCCTGATTCATGAAATATAAACTATCTGGATTGCCTCATGCAAATAGTTCTAATAAAATGACCCAAAATTATACCGAAAGACAGAGAGAGACATAGAAACAGATGGGGGAGGGTGGGAGGGAGGGAGAGATTGAGAGGGAAAACATAAATTCAAATCAAATAAATCAAGTTGTGTTGGAGTTACAGCATCCTTATATCATGAAGGGTAAGGATGTGTCTTAATGAAGTCTGATATTCTAGCTGCCAAGATGTGCTGATGGCTGGTAGGGGCTAGCATTGCCTCAGGCCTGAGGGAGAAAATAACTTCATGCTCCTAATTTAAGGAGCTGGATTGAGAACCAGCCCCCATGATACAGAAGTCTCAGCAAAGCCAGAGCATTTGAGAAATGGTGAAGACATATTGCATTGTGAGAGATAAAATTGCATTTGTGATAATGGACTGAACCAAGAGCACCATGACAATGAGAAAAGAATTATGGATTAAATGGACATGTTTTTTTCAGGCACATTTACCTGAAAGGGTACCTTGAAGGTTGGTGGATTTCCCAAGTGAGTTTGGACAGAGTGGGAATTCAATTAAAGGTGGGTAAGGACTCCTACGTATCGAGATCTTAGACAATAGTTGATAAAATAATAGTCAACACTTATGAGGGGTTTGTAGTGTGCCAGGTACTATTCTTGGTATTACACGTGTCAGCTATAGAAAGTAGGCATTGTCATTATCCTCGTTTTAGAATTAAGAAACTGAAAAACAGGAGGGTAAATAACCCACCCAAGGTCACTAGGATAGCAAAAGGTAGAATTTGGATTTTAATCCAGATAGTTATGGTCTAAAAAGCTCAGTTCTTTGACATTATATTCATGACATCCATTCATGACATTTGGAACGCTAGAACATTTAATCTTTTTGGTAAATTCAACTTGTTCATGTAGTAAATCGTTATTAAGTGCCTAATACACATCAGGCATATGCCAGACACTGGGAATTTGTTTGTGATTAAACCAGCAGAGTTTTGACCCTCTAGGAGCTTAGAGATTGGTGGTCCATCCATGTACTCTCTGTGGAGAGATTATGATCCAAGACTCCTTTTCAGAACTCCCAAAGCTTACGCATTCCTCAGGAGTTAATTGAAAAAAAAATCTAGGAAAACATTTTTTAAACATTGACAGGCAACAGGTAGAGTTCTGGTTGTCATGGTTAAAATAATATACTCACAGAAATCTTTGTCTAAAGGGATATAAACACTTAGGGGTTCTCTTTGTCACAGGCTTTGGCAAATTAGTGTATAAATGAAGGACATTTACAATACACATCTCTGCTTCTGCCTTTATATATAAATCATCAGCCATACCTCTACATAGAGCTGGACAGTGTCTCATTCAGTGTCTCTGCTTTGTTTTCCAACATTGCAGCCAATTCTATTATGTAAGTAGATAAAAAAAAAACATATGACTGATTTTCTATGAAAACAAAAATGCTTGCCCCTGCTATATGATTAAGCAAAGATTTTCTCTATAGATGGAGAAAAATTATAAAACTATTTCAAATGCAGCTATAGCACTTAGTTAAAAGTAGAGCTAAAGTGACATTTATTTAACAAATAATTTGGGATTCTTTCTTACAGCAGTTCCTTTTCTTATGTGGAAATGATCCTTTCTATTTAAGAAGGAGTCCTTGATTTCTTTCTCTAAATCAGGGGCCATTTAAACTAGATTGTGTTGTATGCAACTGCTATATTTCAACCTAACACCTAAGTCGCCTTAATTCAATCAGGACACATTTGAACGGTCTGACCTTGATTTATTATTAAAACTACCCTATAGCTAACTTTTTTGTGTGTCTTTAATGGACTTCCTTATTTTTAGGCCTGCTTGCATTTTATTTATGCTAAATTGCTTGCAAAATCCTGAGTTTCTAATTAAGACCTATTCTCTTTCTTTGTTAAAACCCTTGGTGTGGGCTACTTAATTTTCTTGCACAGTGATTTTGTGTTGGACAGTGTATCTTTTTTTTAAATTTTTTCAACGTTTTTTATTTATTTTTGGGACAGAGAGAGACAGAGCATGAACGGGGGAGGGGCAGAGAGAGAGGGAGACACAGAATCGGAAACAGGCTCCAGGCTCCGAGCCATCAGCCCAGAGCCTGACGCGGGGCTCGAACTCACGGACCGCGAGATCGTGACCTGGCTGAAGTCGGACGCTTAACCGACTGCGCCATCCAGGCGCCCCTGGACAGTGTATCTTAAAATGCAATATTTCGACTGCAATTGAGACAGAAAACCAGGATAGTAAATGGGTTTTGCATCCTTTAGACAAGACCATTTCTGCAGTGTGCCCGTCTGGGATGACTGACAAAATGTTTCCTTCCCATGAGTTGCTAGTTTCTGGCCTCTCTCCAGTCTCCTCATTTACTTCTGTAGGTGATTTAATTCAGCAACTTTCACTTCACTATTCCTGGTAGTTTAAATATCTTGTGCCATCCAGAAATGCCTAATGTGTTTGCCCAAGATTTTCCTACCAAACAATCTGCTTTATTCATTGCTTGCCCATGTTTTAACACCACCTCCCACCCACATTGGTGTTTATCACATTGTTTGGGGATGGATATGAGCAGAGAAATCAGAATGCTTTCATACCTCCCCCTTATCCACGGGAAGATAGAGACTATCACTGCCTGGCTGAAGAGGGAGGTAGATTAAATAACACCATGCACCCTGATAGCTTAATTCTTTAAAAGAAGCACTGCAGAGAGTCGTGGCATATTGAAATAACCATTTCTTTTTGTTTTGCTCTTTTTCAAGAGGTGGTGTGGTTATTCGTTACACATGTATCCTTATAATCATGTACAGAATGTGGGCAAGAGACTGAATGCAAAATGCCTTTGTCCCTTTTGTGAGGCTATTGTTTCTCAAAAATTGTGACCACACCTACACACAACACTATGCTGAAGGGTGAGAGGAATGTGGAGGAACTCAGCAGGGGGAGCTGTTCTCTGTGAGGCAGTGCTGAACCTAGCTCTTGCCGTAGGCTTCAGCCACTCACTGCTGAGTGCCCACCTAGGCAAGGCCAAGGACTCTTATTTGTTTGGCAGGGACAAGTTAGCTGTAGGACTATGCTCTCTTTAAACTCAGACAGTGTTCCACATGGGTATATCCCTTTATATGATGAGATAGGGTCAACATGTGCCTAGCTCTGTAGCCGACCATTCTGATTCTCAGGAATATCATTGGTGGTCAGTAAAGACTTACTAAGAGGAAGAGAGTGTGGTAGTTGAAAACATGGACTGTGTTGCCTCCTGGTTTTGTTTTATATCTACTAATTCTTTGCCTTTTTTTGTAGCATCAGGGAAACCTTACCATATGCTTAATTTTCTGATACGGCTGAGAATACAGAAGTAGTCTTCCTCTCAAGTGGCTGGCCCTCTATGGGGGAGATAAATGGTTAAAATTCTTTTGGTATGTGTAATACACAGGTATTTACAGAGAAGAATCTAGACAGAAGGGGGTGAGTGAGGTGATGACATCAGCAAAGACTTACAAGAAGAGGTAACATATCATGTCTCTGGTAAATAAAAAGGATAAATAGGAATTTTCAGCTGAAGCAGTGAAGAAAATATGCTCCTCATGGAAGGACTGGTACATTTGGCAAGTCAGAGGCATGAGAGGGAACAGCCCATGGAGGGAAGGGAGGGCCACTAGCACTGTGTGGGAGGCTGGGGAAGGAGATAAGGCTAGAGAAGCAAACTGTCGTCATAACCTGAAGGGCCTTGCAAACCAAACTGGAGAACTTGGGCTTTGTTCTGAATGTATTTGGGAGTGACGTGATCAGCATTTAAGTTTGGAAAAATAAATACGGTGACAATGAATTGGATGGACAAAACATTGGAAAAAGAGGGGCTGGTTAAAAAGCGACTTACAGAATTCATTTGTCCATTGAGCCCATTTGTGAGGCATAGTATGAGCAGCTGAGTGCCTGACTGTGCCCTGTGATTTTCACACATCCTCTATAAGATAACACTGCAGAGGGCAGGGCCAATGCACACAGCGTGTCACAAAATGTGTGTGATCAGTTAGTGATATCTTTTGTTATATACTTAAGTCTTCATCTTTGGAAACATACATTGGCTCAGCAATGGCAGAAACTAGCTAGAAGGAGGCCTGTGGTGGGACTCAGAATGTCCAGGTGTGGCCCTAGTTCCATCACAAATTTTTGGGGTACCTAACATGAGTCATTTTAGTTTTGGGGGCTTATTTTCTCTTTTGCCAAATGGAAATGCCAGACTGGACAATAGCAAAGGTCTTGTCCATTTTATGGACCTATAAATGTTATCCTACCTATGATCTAGTAATAAGAAGGATTTGAAGTGGTATTTAGGAAGAGCTGGGAGAGAAGCTACATTTGAAACTGGAATTTACACTGAATCACTAACGATTGAGAGGACTTTGTAGGGATAGACAGTATGGATTGGAACCATGCTCAAACATTTTAATATAGATCACTTCACAAATGACGTATAAATATATGTTATGGATGAATCTGCTAAACATATAGGAGGTGTTTAATAAATATTCAAATTTTAAGTAGCTTTAACTAACAGATGACACCTGTTTTCCTCTTGTCCCCATGCCTAATGCAGTGCCCTTCTCACAGT
Organism: Panthera uncia; assembly: GCF_023721935.1. Taxonomy (NCBI): domain Eukaryota; kingdom Metazoa; phylum Chordata; class Mammalia; order Carnivora; family Felidae; genus Panthera; species Panthera uncia. The sequence goes on along the minus strand of NC_064818.1, from coordinate 62,937,251 downwards.
AGTGCTTGAGAAATGTCAGTTAATCAAGACAGTTTAAAATGCCTTCTTCTTTCTGAGCATGGTTAGATGTATTTATATAGGAATAGTACAATGGTTTCAGCTGCTTCTTGCAGTGCTGGTTCTCTATGCCACAAAATTCAAGCTTCCCACACAATCTCCAGTAGGATTCATGAAAGCAATCCCCAATGGGAGCTCTCCTACAACCCGTATTGCCTGGACTCACATTTTAATATCTTTCTTTCTCCCAAACCTCTGCTGCATTTGAATAGCACAGGAAAATGGAGAATGCCCCTGGGAGGCAGCAAATGAGAGGGCTACCCCAGGATCCATTTTTCCAAAACTGAACAGGAAAGCTTTGGAAGACTAAAGCAGGAGAGGATAATATAAGGTGCCCTCCACCATCTTTTCCATCTCCTTAGAATCAAGAAGCTTTATTTAAGTGTATTAAGTTAGCAAGAACTGTGTTGCAAGTTGGCGGGGGGGGGGGGGGGGGGGGAAGAATGGGGCTATTTTTTAAGAAGGTGAATGCTGGTATTTTTTATCGTGCTGTGTTCAGTGAATTCAATGGAATGGTGTTGAGGACAGAAAATGACACTGCTGCCTCAGCATAGCTCCCTGAGTGCAGGACTCACTACTGGGGACTGTACTGGGGAACCTCCTATGTTCAGCGTGAAGCCAGGCATCTGGGGAGTTGTGATCAAAGGCAAAAAAAAAAACTCCTCTTTGCTACAGCCAGCCTCTAAAATAGACCCAATTAATCCCCTTAACTAGGAGCCCAAGGGATTCCTCGGCCCAATGCCCGTTACCACTCCACACTACCTAAGACTTCTGCATGCACACAGACAAGAAACAGTAATAATAACTTTGCATTATATGATGAAGAGCTAGGGGCAATTTTGAGTTAATGATCAGAGCACTGCCCCAAAGCAAGTCTGCATTACATAACTACCACCTTCTAGAAGAGCAGTCCAATAATCCCTGTTGAACACACCACATACTTTCTCAGTTTGTTCTGGCTTGGAGAATTGTAACAGTGGTAACAGTTGGCTCAGGGAGGAAATGTTGAAGTTTATGTTTTTACCTAGAGGAGACAGTAATAATTTTAATTTGTTCTAATGTTGAATAATGTGTGTGTGCCCCTCCCCTCCATGATGTCCATCTCTGGAAAACTGGCCAAGATGAAAGTTGGACCAAAAGATGCTCAGTACAGATTCTTAGGAGCTGAATTTGAGTGCACGTGGGGATTTTGATGGACACTTCCATTCCTTGCTTTTCCACCAGTCTGATTTTGGTAATTGAGTGTTGTTAAATGTTGGGTCCCTCATGAAGAGGAAGGATCTCTGAGATCATTTCTTCTGATGCCCTCATTTTACAGATAAGAAATCTCAGGGCTCTGGAAACTGAACTATATATACTGTGAAGGACTTCAGAGTGGATGCTTTTGTTTTTTCAAAGGATTCAAAACACTAGTAGTCTATTTGTAGGATAAAGACTAAGTTTGGATTCTTGGTTCTGCCATTTCCTAGTTGGGCAACGTTGGGTAGGTCATTTAATTTGTCTAAGAGAGTTTCTTAACCCACAAAATGAAACTAATATTGCATTCACCTAAAAGGATTTACCTGAGTCTCGCAAGAGGTCATGTGTGTAAAGACTTTTACACAATGCCGGTCCAAACTAAGTACAATATATGTTAGCTGCTGGGACATTGAAAGACCTTTGGAGAGGTTGTAACTATAGATGTCTTGAAAACGGTTTGTTGCAGGAATACGTATATATGTGCGTATATATTTTTTCTCGATCACAAAGGTTGAAGATACAGCAGACTTTTCTAACCGAAGAATTTTCTATTAAAAGCAGTTGTAGCATGGATTTCACTTAAAAAGCAACATTATAGGCATTCACTGAGAATATTCAGAGTGTTAGCTCCATCTGCGACAACACGGCCCAATAAGAACAAATGTGCGTTCGCTTATTTGAAAACTCAACACTTAAAAGTCAACCACAAAGAAGCAAACCACAGCAATGATAGTGTGAAATAATCACTGACAGTAAAACTGCATGTCGTGAAATTAGAAGTTTGAATGTTCACAGCTTTTAACCTGCACATTTAAAAATCTTTATTATTTATGTATTTATTGAGATAAAATTGGTATATGATATTATACTAGTTTCAGGTGTACAACATAATAGTTTGGTACTTGCATATACTACTTACAGAGTGTAACTACAAGAAGTCTGATGGCCATTTGTTGAATAAAATTGGCTCCCTTTAACCTTTTTGCCCAGCTCCAAACCCCCTTCCATTGCGATAATCACCAGTCTGTTTTCTGAATCTCCAAATTTTGTTTTGTTTTTTATTTTAGATTCCACAAATAAGTGAAACCTTAGATATTTGTCTTTATCTGACTTATTGCACTTAACATGATACCCTCAAGGTCCATCTATGTTGTCATAAATGACAAGCTTTCTTTCTTTATTTCTGGCCAAAAAATATTCCTGTGTGTGTGTGTGTGTGTGTGTGTGTGTGTGTGTGTGTGTGCATGCGCATGTGTTTGCGTATGTATCACAGTTTCCTTATCCATTCATCCGGTCTTGGGCACTTAGGTTTGTTTCCATATATTGGCTATTGTAAATAATGGTGCAGTTAACATAGGGTTGTATATATCTTTTCAAATTAGCATTTTTGTTTTATTCAGATAAATATTCAAAAGTGGAATAACTGAATCATATGGTAGTTCTACTTTTAAATGTTTAAGGAAGTTCCATACTATTTTCCATAGTGTAACCCATTTACATTCCTGCCAATAGTGCACAAGGGTTCCCTTTTCTCTACAACCTCTCGCAATAGTGCTTGTTATCACTTGTCTTTTTGATTATAAGCCATTATGACAGGTATGAAGTAATATCTTATTGTGGTTTTGATTTGCATTTCCTTGATGATGAGTGATGTTGAACATCTTGTCATGTGTCTGTTGGCCATCTCTATGTTTTCTTTAGAAAAATGTGTATTTGGATCCCTGCCCATTTTTGACTGCATGGGTTTCTGTTGTTATTGAGTTGTTTGAGTTATTTATATATCTTGGATATTTGCCCCTTTACAGATACCTGATTTGCAAGTGTCTTCTCCTATTCAGAAAGTTGCCCTTTTAATTTTGTTGATGATTTTCTTCACTGTGCAGAAGCTTTTTAAGTTGATATGGTCCATAGTGTTTATTTTGGAGTCTGCTAAAAAAAAAAACATATATTACAAAGTTATAGTAATTAAAACATCATAGTACTGACATAAAAACAAACACATAGATCAATGGAACAGAATGCAGAGCTCAGAAATAAACTCACAGGGATATGGTCAATTAATTTATCACAATCTCTTCAATAAATGGTTTGGGAAAACTGGACAGCCTTGTAGAAAAGAGTGAAAGTGTCCTGCTGTGTGGTTTACAAAATCAAGTCAAAATGGATTGAAGACTTGAATGTAAGATCAGAAACCATAAAACTCTTAGAAGAAAACATAGGTGGTAAGCTTCTTAACATAGCATACTTTTAAAGTCTTCTTTGAAAACCTGTGTTGCTGGAATCCACATGTGTGAGAGAATTGTGAGGGTAGCAAATGTAGCTTCACAGATTTCATGAGGAAATTTGGTTGCCAAATTTGAGATAGTACGTGTTCAGATAAACACAGCCATAGGCTTATTCTCACTTCAGATGTCAGGCAAGTGAAAATTGTGGATGACTATTAGATCAAGACCGAGTTTGTTTCACTGCCTGATTAATTTGAAGGCTGCCTCAGCATTATCTTTGTTTATATCCTGGAGTGGAATGCAGTGGTTCAGAGAATCCACAGGCCCATAAACATCGGTTTGCGTCTTGGGTCCACTTTTTGCCAGCCAGGTGACCTTGAACAGATCACTTAAGCAATTTAGACCTCAGTTTCTTCATAAAGAGGGACTGATAATGGCGACCCCACGGAAGTGTTGTGAGAGACAAATGGGAGAACATACGTGAAGCACTTTGTGCTTGGTTAGCTGTGTGGAGGTTCTGAATACCTACCAGTTACAATTTTTAGCTTTATTTCTGGGCTATTATTATTATGTTTTGGTGACTCCATGTTTCTCAGAAAGGACTGTGATATCACTGGAAATAGTTTTTAAAAAGTCCTGCTGGGGGCGCCTGGGTGGCGCAGTCGGTTAAGCGTCCGACTTCAGCCAGGTCACGATCTCGCGGTCCGTGAGTTCGAGCCCCACGTCAGGCTCTGGGCTGATGGCTTGGAGCCTGGAGCCTGTTTCCGATTCTGTGTCTCCCTCTCTCTCTGCCCCTCCCCCGTTCATGCTCTGTCTCTCTCTGTCCCAAAAAAAAAAATAAATAAATAAATAAATAAATAAATAAATAAATAAAAAGTCCTGCTGAAGGACTAATGCACGTGGATTGGTTACGTTTTGTCTTCTGGAGCGTGGCTTACATCATGGCAGTCACGTGGCAATGGAACAGCCTTGTGCATACAGGCTTGGCGAACTCCTAAATCTTGGTGTATATGTGTAAGGCCTGACTATACCTTAAAGGATCTACTTTCCATTTTCCTCCTCTATCTTTCCTTTTCTCTTTCTCTCCCTCTCTCCTTCTTGTTCTCTCCTTTGTGTCCCCTAGGATTTACTAGGAGTTTACTGCTAAATCACCAACTGATTTCAAGGGCAGACCGTGGTGTCCTTAATTTATTTGGAAAGATTTTAGAAAGATAAACGATAATGGAAACTATATTTTGTTTTGGTTCCCCCTCCAAACACCCCCAGACTTTCCAAATAAGCTCATCTTACATCAACAAGGCTAAAACTAAGAGTACACTTCTGCTTGGTTTCTGATTTTCAAAATTATGTTTGTGTGTGTCTTTCCAGAAGCAGCAACTTAAATGTCCTCCTTTTTACCTGCAATGTCTTTTGAAGAAAGAAAGAATATCCAGATGATTTAAGCAAATGAGAATTTAATTCATAAGATTTAATCTTATTTCTGTGCTTAGATTCATAGCTTTAATCTGTAAACAAGCACATCATTAGGGAGATAGGTAATTACACAAATTAGATTGGAGAAACTTTGCCAGGGGAGATGGATTTTGTTTACCCTCATGTGTTTGGCACCAAAGGAATTTCTGTCTCACACAAAGCTACATCTTGTACGGCTTGAGAAAAGGAAATGAATGGAAAGTCTAGAGAAGGAATACTTTTGGCTCTAGAACTAAATCTTAATAGCAATGAACTCTCTTCTGGCCTCTTCCTGAGGGTCAGTCTGTATTGAAGGACAGCACAAAGTGTGGAGCAAATAGAGGCATTAAGATTTGTGCTTCTCAGGAGCCCGGCACATGATTGTTGCTTCAAATATGTTCTTTGATTTAAATGGAAAGTCTTCTAAGATTATAGGATACGCTTTGCACATGTTGAAGTGTGCCCATGAACAATCAAATTGTCCTGGGGACCTTTACTGTTAAAAGTAATTTCTAAGATTTAAATAAAATGATACATGATTTGCAGAGTGTGCAAGTCTGCTTGAGAAGTAAAATGTAAATATGAATTGATATTTCTGTCTGCTCACCTTAAAAGAAGGGACTAGTAAAACTTGGTGAATAGCGTAGACCGTCAGCCTTGCAAGGAGTTTACAGGCAGATATGGTTATGAGGATTGAAGCAGGCAGGGAAGGATGGGAAGGAGGAAATAACATTCTCTGTGGAAAGATGGATTCTCATGAAGAATAATAAGCAAAAATTGTGCAAAGATAGTTTGGATCATGGAGGCTAAGTGTTATCTTTCTCTCATGGGCATCAGGGATCTGGTAAATACTATAAATAAAAAGTGACCTAAAGAAAGTTGCATTAAAATAAGAGTGGTCAAGCATGAATTTCAGAAAAAAAATATTATAGAGATGGGGAGATTGTTTAGGAGGTCAAGCATTCATTGTTTTATTTTTAAAGAATATTGACTGAGCACCTACTATGCACTAGGGATCATACCAGGAACAGGAGATTCAACAGTAACAAAGCAAATATGAATTTTGCCCTGAGAATTTTTAGACATCAAGACCTGAGAGAGATGATTATAGCTTTGAACATTTTGGTGATAATGAGAATGGAAAGGAACTATTTATCCATCTATTCAATACCTCACATATCAAGCATATATAGAGAGCTTATTATATGCCAAGAACATGGGTACCTCAGGTGGCTCAGTTGGTCCAACTTTGACTCAGGTCACGATCTCATCGTTCTTGGGTTCAAGCCCCATGCCAGGCTCTGTGCTGACAGCTCAGAGCCTGGAACCTGCTTCGGATTCTGTGTCTCCCTCTCTCTGTGTTCTTCCCCATACCCCACCCCCCTTCCCCTTGCACTCTGTCTCTTTCTTTTCCAAAAGTAAATTAATAAAAGATTAATAAAAAAATTATATTCTAGGAACATAAAATAGGAGCCAGAGGTCCTATAATGAACTGGACGCACATGGCCCCTTCACTTATGGAAATCAGAGTTTAGTAGGTAGAGAAAGATATCAAATACAGTACAGTATTGATTTTTTTCTTGGTACAAAATTATTGAAGCATAACAGACACAAATCATAAATGATACATTTTCACATAGCACACTTGTGTAACTAGTACTAGACCAAGAAACAATATTATCATCACCCAAAAATGCACTTGTGCTCTCTCTTAGCCACTATCCAATAGGGATAATCACTATATTGCTCTTAAAGGTAAAAAAAAATAATGTTTCTTGTTTTTGAACTTGATATAAATGGAACTATACTGTATATACTTTTTTGTAACAGGCTTCTTTTGTGACAGTCATCCACATTACTCCATATAGCAGCAGTTTGTTCATTATTGTTCCCATATAGTATTCCACAGTGTGAATAAACCCCCACTTATCTATCCATTCTCCCCATAATATGTGCTTGAGTAATTTGTAGTTTGGGGCCAAATACTGGTGCCGTGAACATTCTTGTAAAGGCCAATATTGCAACAAAATTCAATACATTCTGTGAAAGCACATATAGAGGAGGTTTAACCTAAACTAGTGCGGCAGAAGAAACTATATAAGGAAGTGAAATTTGGCTTAGAGAGAATGCGGTCCAGGCAGAATGAATGGTACATGCCAACATTCAGGACAAGGAGCAAATTCAAGGGTTCCTCTAGGGCAAGAATGGCTAGGGACTGAGTAGGATCCGTGCAGTGGGTTCAGAATTCCCTGAGAACCCTCGTCATCTACTTCCCATGCAACAGCCAAGGTCTGTTTTGTCCTCTCTGTCATTCCCACCTCTCAGCCGTCTCTTTCTCCACCTGGCTCCCAGGCTGGAGGGATGATGACTGAGGGGCCAGCTGGCAACTACAGAATGCAGGGGTTCCCTGATGGGAGACAACAAGAGCCATGAAACCACAAAGTCCCAGATTATTCTGTTGATGAAACACTTACTTTCCAAAATGGAACATTGGAAATGTTTTTTTTATTAAGAGAGTTGGCTAGACCATGGCCTTATACATGTCTAGTGGAGTGATTTGAAGGGAATTTGTTCCTGAATAGAGTTAGATGGAACTGATTGGTTCTCCCAAATTTGTTCTGCAAATGGAAAGAAGGGAAGGCAGAGGCTCAGTGAAGTATAGGGAAGCAGGCAGTGGGCACTGGATTATTGGAAGTATGGAAAGGCCAAGAGAATATTAGTGTTTTATTAGAAACTTGACCCCACATCTATTTCTGTTTGTATGCAGGGCAAGGACAAATGACTGAGTGGCTTACTCAGCAGATATTAGTTCCTCAGGAGAGGCAGTGTTACAAAGAGGCTAAGAGAAATGAACCCTGAGATCAAACGGCATGGACTTGAATCCTGACATGTCTGTTTACTGGCTGGGTCATCTTGGGCATGACATTTAACCTCCCCATGTTCCTGTTTGCTCATATATAACAGACATGGTAAAGGCAAGCACAATGACTAAATGATAATATACAAGGCGTGTAGAACACAGTCTGCTGTATCTCAGCATCTTGTGTTAGTTATTTTTAATTTTTTAAAAAATTTATTATTTTTAAATTTAAATACAAGCTAGTTAACATATAGTATTATAACAATTTCAGGAATAGAATTTAGTGATTCATCACTTACATATAACACCCAGGGCTCATCCCAACAGTGTCGTCCTTAATGCCCATTGCCCATTTAGCCCATCCCCTCACCAAACACCCCTCCAGCAACACTCATTTCTGTGTAAGAGTCTGTTGTGATCTTGTATTAGTTATTATCAATTGGGCACCATCACTTACCAGCTGTGACTTTGGACAAGTATATTCCCTCTCTGGACCTCAGTTGCTTCATCTGTACCCCAAACTCTGAGGTCTCCAAGCCACCTTCTAAGAGTAACATCTGTGATTCTCCAAAACTAAAATGGTATGACCACACAGCATGGTGCTGAAGTATGTTTTGTATGCTCTTGATGTTGACAATAGAGCCCCAGATTTGCCTAGCAAAACCCATTGCTTTCAAGCTTTGATGGCTTGAACTCAATCTGGACTCAGTGCATTCTGGTTTCATTGAAGACTGTGTAGATCCCTAGATAGGATCAGAAAAAATAAAGATTTTTTGCATGTTTTCTATTCTCTCATTCCCTTTTGATTTTTTAATATTTTAACAGATAATTTGCATGAAGTGAAGCCAGGATTCCTTGCACTCTCCCTTGCATATGGGTTCACCAGCCACTCCTGTGAAACGTCTGATAAAAAAAATGCCCCCATAAGTTGTGCATAAACAGATTTCTGGTTTCTGCCTTCTTGATCTCAAGTTGTCTGTTCCTTTCAGCCTTTTTGTTTCTTTCTCTAGTTTCCCCTAAGACTTCAGAGTCTTTGCTACTGAACAGAGGCCACAGTTTACTTTCATCCTGATGAACCACTTAAAAGAAAAGCCAGACATTATTTATCTAGAAACAGGACTGTGGCAAAGAGTGGGGGCAAATGAGGAGATCAGGAGACACTTTCAGTTGCTATAACAACCATATGTAATATCTGTATTCTCTTTCTTTTTTGCTTTTAGTAGCGTATCTAATCTATCTTTTGGTTTCTGGTTATAAAAGTCACCTGGGATCATTTTACAAAAGGACACGTGATTTTTAACAATACCTGAAAAAGAAACAGAAATGCAACAATGGCTATCAAGTAACATGGGTCTCCTGCCTGCCACATACTTGACTGGGTGTTAATATATGTAATTTCATTGCAATTTTCTGGTTTCTTCTAGAACACTGTAGGATATATTTCTTTTTGGAGAATACAGTATTAATCTGATGCACTTATAGGTGGAGCCATTAGGTAACTCCCAATGCATGTTCTGAGCTTCTTAGAAGAAGCGCTCTTATGGATTGGCAGGTGTTAGGCAGGGGAGGGCAGTTTTATCAGTGCCCTTTCATGATTTCTCCAGTGACTTCTGTTCATTTTATACAATTAAAGCTGTGTTTGGTCACATAATTGTATATCTTCTTTGTCAAAAGGAATCCTTATCTGTGTGTGTATGACACTATTACCTTTACAATGCTTAATTAGAAAAGAATGTAAACCACAGTTATACTTCAGTGCATTCAGTTTTGTTCCTACTATGTGCAAAACACTGTACTCAGTGCCAGATTCGGTGAGTAGATATAATCTGCAGCCTTCTGGAATTCATATTCCAGCAGGAGAGAGAGTAACATACATGAATAATACAAATAATCTTATAATTGTGCTAAGTCCTAGGAGAGATGTGCCATGATTAAAGGAGGCTGAGGACCTTACTTTCTTTAGAATAAATTTACTATAACAGAGACTTACCTGCCATTGTATAATTGTTCTTTCTCATGGCCCCCTTTTTTGCATTTTAAATCAATTCACAAATATTCAAGGAACACCTATGTGTTGGGCTCTCTGTTCAGCACAGGATTTACACTGGTAAATAAGACAGGACCCTCAATCAAAGATATATTGTATGGGGCGCCTGGGTGGCTCAGTCGGTTGAGCGTCTGACTTTGGCTCAGGTCATGATCTCGCAGTCTGTGAGTTCGAGCCCCGCGTCGGGCTCTGTGCTGACAGCGCAGAGCCTGGAACCTGCTTCGGATTCTGTGTCTCCCTCTCTCTCTGCCCCTCCCCTGCTCATGCTCTGTCTCTCTCTGTTTCAAAAATAAATAAACATTAAAAAAATTAAAAAAAAAGATATATTGTACATAGGGACGCCTAGGTGGCGCCTAGGTGGCTCAGTTGGTTAAGCGTCTGACTTCAGCTCAGGTCATGATCTCATAGATCAGGAGTTCCAGCCTGCATGGGGCTCTGCACTGACAGCTCAGAGCCTGGATCCTGCTTTGGATTCTGTGTCTCCCCCCGCCCTCTCTCTCTGCCCCTCTCTCACTTGCGCTCTTTCTCTCTCAAAAAATGAATAAAAACATTAAATTGTTTTTAATAGATGTATTGTACATATATACACATGGAGTAGTAAGAGTGTGATTTCCAAAGGAACGTCTCCTTTTCCGATTTCCACCATGTTGTGTGCTCCTTTTTGTAGGCAAAGCCAAAGTCATCAACTAATGGCCCAAGACATCACCTGAACAGCCAGAGCTAGGTTTTCAAAGATTTTATTTTTTCACTCCTCTTAAAATCCTTCGGGGTTCTCTATAGGGAACAGTAATGGGAACAGTAATGACCATCCCTGCTGACCTTTCCATGGCCCACTCCACCCTACCCCTCACATTTTTGTCCAACTACATGGAACTACTGTAGAATGACAAGATGTCAAACGTCAGTGGTCTACTCCAGTCAGCGATGGAGGGAGGGAAAGCTGGTTTGTAGGAATTGATAGTACAGAGTCTAAAAGTCATAAAATATTATAGTGAAATGACAGCTATTTCTTTATGGAGTGAATCATACCCACATACTTTCCCCTCTTCCTTCTTCACCTCTGTGTCCCATGCCACACCTCCCTCCCATTCGAGTGAAAGTATGCCAGTGACTTTGCCCAGGGCCACTAAGATCCTCTGACCCCTTTTTTATCTTTAGGAGTAGGAGCAGCAGCAATGCACAGGGGCAGTAATCTCAATGACGCACATGGAAATTGTAGTGATTTGTGGCAAAGGTGGTGGGAATCTGTAGTTCTGAATGCTGTCCTTTTCAGCAGCTCTTCTGTTACACATGGAAAGCTCTTGAGTAAGCTGTTCATGTTTGCTGCTGAGATAGCAACAGGCAGGAGAAGACAATTAGTTAACCAGAATTGAAATCAGGGGATCCGTTGAGGATTTCTGTTCCTTTCTAGACCCGTTTAGTTTTCAAATTCCTGGAGTCATGGTATTAGAGATTTTCAAAAACTGTGGCTGTGATCAAGTGCCAAGAGTAGTCAAAGACATGCAGAGAGAAGGGTGTGAACAAAACAGTGGGGCTGCGTGGAAGGACTCTTCCCACAAAGTCCATCCCACTGTCTAGATTTCCAGCTCCTTTAAAGACATCTTCTATTCCTGACAAGGGCAAAACAAAACAACACAGCTCTAAGGCTCTTCCAAAAGTGTGACCGTGTTTTCAAAGACAAGAAAAAGCCTGCATGTGTTCACCCAAGTAAGCTGTGCAAGGACTCATTTTTCTAGATTTTATTCTTAAAATGTGTGAGAGGAGAAATAATAGCCGGAATGTGGTTGCGCGCTTAGGGTAACAACAGGGCTGTCGAAGATGGTAATCTTAGTGAATCTTGTTAATGCTTTAACAAACAGACAATAATCACAATCAGCACATTGATTCTTTGAATGGAAGCAGCCACGGAAGTGCTGCTTAAAATAGTGTGTTGATTTTCACATTAAAGTAGGCCAAACTCTCTCTGTTTACAGTATTAATTTGCTTAGCAAGCCCTTTATTTCATTGACAGTAAGGAGATAAGCTTCAGCCCAGCTGTGACTGAATTATCAATCAAGCAACAAGTATCTGTTGTCTCCTGTCTGTGTGCTAAGGATTGCTAGGCACCGTGGTGGATACATCACATAAATAATATATAATAACTCCAGTTTTTTTTTTTTCAACGTTTTTTTTATTTATTTTTGGGACAGAGAGAGACAGAGCATGAACGGGGGAGGGGCAGAGAGAGAGGGAGACACAGAATCGGAAACAGGCCCCAGGCTCCGAGCCATCAGCCCAGAGCCTGACGCGGGGCTCGAACTCACGGACCGCGAGATCATGACCTGGCTGAAGTCGGACGCTTAACCGACTGCGCCACCCAGGCGCCCCTTTTTTTCTTTTTTTCTTTTTTTTTTTTCTTTTTTATTTTTTTTCCAGTTTTGAAGGAGATTGAGGAGTTATGTTAGCTAATATAAAAGTTAAATGCTACCTTGTGGAAATGAGCACATAGCATGCGAAATGAGAACGGAGAGAATGGCATAGTGCTTTGCAGAGTACTGTGGGTTCTCACTGGATGTTTTAGGTTAGGTATATTTGGGTAGGAAAAATGCAGAGTTTCTCATAATTGGGGAAAAACTTGGCTATAGGAAGAAATAATGGGGTTTCCTGGAGTTTATAGAAACTTGACCCTGGTAAGGTGGGATAGATGAGGGTTGGGGATGATGAAGAGAGAAGAGGAGGAGAAGATATGGGGCGGGGAGAGAGAGGGAGACTGACCCGTACTGGAAGCCTTTCAATGTGATGAAGAAGAGAATTATCATAAATTCCAGCTCAGTGGAGTCTGAGATGTTTAATTTTTGAGGTTTGATTTTACTACTTTATTCTTCTTGAAGAAAGAGACGTTGATGGAACATGGTTTTTCTATTTTAGGTCAACAGCACACGTATTGGAAGGAGGCTGGGGGCAGGCGACAGGTGAGAGTAGACAAGGATGAGGGTTTTTCTCACCTGTTGATTGTGCCTCAGCTGCCCAGTTTGCAAAATGGATGGGAGATAGCTCGGTCACAAAGGATTATCATGGTGGTGTCCTTTGTGTAGTATAGGCACTGGCTAGAAATGTTCTAAATGAAAGAAGAGTGAGGTGCCCTTTCTAAGGTACCACAACATCCAAGAGAGGGCGTGAAACCACGCCATGGGGAGCAACTGTTTTTGAAGAAGGCTTTGCGGTTGGTAGATGAGTTACAGGACAGAGAGGTGGGGCTCAGAGGAGCTGAAATTCAATCAGGACATAAGGCCACAGTGTGATCTGAAAGATTGCAGTAACAGGCCTGGGGGAGGAGGGCATGCCAATAATAATGGCCATGCCAACACCGGTGGACACGAATGCATAAAGAGCTGCAGTACAAGATAGCTCGTAATTGGAATAGGTAGGGTAAGGAGCGGGAGAAAGTCTCCAGGGCCTAGCAACCTCTGTGTGGTGTTTGCAACAAGGGAGCCTTAAAAAGTGATTTCAACTTCTAGTTCTTTCCACTTCTATGAGGTACCTAGAACAGGCAAATCCATAGAGACAGAAAGTGAAACAGAGTTTACCGGGGTTGGTGGGGAGTGGAAATGGGGAGTTACTACATCATTGGTCCAGAGTATCTGTTTGGAATGACAGTACCATTTGAAAACAGATAGTGGTGATGGTTATACAATATCGAGAATGCATTCAATGCCACTGAATTACACACCTAAAAATCCCTAAAATGGCAAATCTTATGTTTATTTTAACACACACACACATACACACGCACACACACACACAAAAAGAACAGCCCTTTCAGGATTACCAGAAACACCACCTGCTTGAAAAAAAACTCTAGGGCTCAAAGTCTATAAAGAAATCTTTTCAATCTCGTGTTGTGTATAGGCCAAACTGTGAGTAGAAGTTGATATCAGACAGGTCCTAAGATCTTTTTATTTTTATGGTCATGTCACAGTTCTGTGTTGTACAGAAGGATTTCTCAGCCATGCAAGGCCACCACTGTAGTGTTGATTTACTCTTGCAATTCTAAATAAATTACTCCCAGCCTTTATTCCTGTGGGAAGACTTCGGAAGGTTTTTGGTTAATCATTTAAATTACAATTTATCTCTTCAAGTTATTTAACTCTGTCACTGCCTGGAGACCTTTTTGCATTTTCCATTTTAATGATATTTGAAATATCAAGCTTGATTTTTAAAAAAATGCCGATTATTTGTGACTCTGCAAATAAAAGCAACCGTAAGATGAACCCTCCCACTTTTTTGAAAAATTTACTCTGCCTCTAAGGGCTGTTGAATGGCTAGGTTTTTCAGATTTTCTCACTGTTGGTGGTTCTACTGAGGATGTTTGCATTCTCTTGACTCACAATAAAGTCTCAGTTTCAGGATTATAAAACAATTCTTTTTAATCATTCTTTTGTTGTTTGTGAAACTCTTCCCTTCTTCCCTGATCGTTTGGTCTTTTTTCTCTAGGATATATAGAATTCTTGGATGTTCCTGAAGAAATCATTTAAGTCTGCTGCAGTTCTAGGGGATGGGATCTTCTCTGTAACTCAGAACAGCATAATTCCATCTCCAATAAATAAACTGACATTGACACCCACAGGAACTCCCACTTGATCAGGGCAGAACTTTTGTGAACTTCAGAAAATGATCAATGGTCTCTCATGTAGAATCCAACAGTAGCACTAGTGCTAGTGATGGGGAAACCAAAATCAATAAAGAAAAGAGATTTCAGCCAAGGCATCAAAGAGGTTATTTGGGGCAGTGAGAAAGGAGAATTAGAAGAGCTGTTGGAGAGGGTCTTAAAGATCTCCGTCTGAGGGCTTGTTCAGAGAAGCCTCTTGAATGTAAGATGACAAGTCTACACTCCCATTTTCAAATTAAATGGCAAGTTGGAAAAAGTGGCTAAAACACAAAAACCTAAATCATGTTTATGTGAAATATTTTCCTAGTTAATAACTTTTACTCCATCTCTACCTGGTTTCTCCCTAATGAACAAAGGCAGTTGCGTTATCATTCAGGCTCATGTGGAGCCTTTGACAAGAGTTATTTGTACATTCTTTTTCCTCCCTCCTTGTAATTCTAGTGTCCAATTGAGCCCAATCATTGTATTTCTCTTACCGTTGGAGGAAATGGCAGCTCTTGCTTGAGACTGACTGATTTATTCCATGTTCTTTCATCCTGCGGCAACTAAATTCCAGTTAAATTTATTTTTCAACAAAGGTAGTCAGCCTCTGAGAGATTCTCTTTTGAATGAATGACAGCAGACGGTTCTAAGACCATTCATTTGCTTATATCTATTTGCTGTATCTAGACAGCTATTATCATGCATGTGGTACTTCAGAACAGTTTTACCCAGTGTGCTGTCAGTGGCAACCAGCTCAAGGCACCTGCTCCGCTGGACTTGTGCTTGGCATCTTGAATCATAACTGAAACTTTTGATATTTCCTTGATATTTTACAAGTTCATGTTCGGAGACAGATGATGGAAAATAGCATCCTCATTTGCAAATAATTTACTGGTTTAAAGGGGCTTTAGATGTGTGATATGTTTTCAGCAACCATCTTATGGACATCTTGGCACAAATGAAATGGGTTCCTCCTCAGAGCCTCGTCACTAGAAATAGTGGCACCACCTGGGAGTAAAACTCAGGAAACTTGATCAAATACTGAGCTGATAGCTAAAGGGCAGTGAGGAGAAATGCCAGAGAACTAATGTTAATCCGCATTATGAGGCAAGGAGAAGCCTTGGGGAAATGCTCCGTCTCCAAGTTAAAGGGATGTTAGAGTTAATGAAATCCCAGCTAGGAAAATGCGTCCTGGAAAAATGATTTGGCAATCATTTGGTAATCCCCTCTGTTGTGGTTGGGGTTTTTGTCTGCGTGCTTGTTTTTTGCTAAGCACATTATATGGATTTTGTCATTAGATTTGATCCTCACAAAGCAATGTTGTTACTTCCATTTTGCAGAAGGAATACGGAGGTTCATCGAGGCTCAGAAACTTGTCCAAAGCCAAACGACTGTACATGGCAGAGATATAGTCAACCACTTCAGGCCTGATGATTCCAAAATATTAGCCACACTGCCATTTGCCTTGTCTCTGCTAGTGAAAGTTCACTCTTGCTTCGGGCAGGCTTCCCCAATCGTGGAAGGAGAATGGAGCATAGTGTCAGCCCTTGATCCTGCTCTCCCATTTGAGGATCCTATTGCTCGTGTGTAAATTCTTCCTCCTGGAGAGCATGATTTAAGTTAAGTTTATCTGGAAGAAGGAATTAATACTCCTGACCAGAAAAACAAGTGTGGTGGATTTTTTTTTTGATGCCCATGGAGATTTGTAAGACTTCCTGCTTACCCTGAAGAGCTTACGGTCTAGTGGAAACATGGACAGAAAGTAAAGGAAGATGTGTTGAAAACCTCTTCAGTTCCAGTCACTTTCCTAGCTGTTTTGCAGAACTACTTTTATGCAATCCTTGAGACATCTGAAGAAACTTTTTATTTTCAAGACACTAAATACATTTTTATTGAGCCTTTTAGTTTACAACATGAGGTGAAAGGAAAGTCAGTACTCTTTAACTACTATTTTACACAGCTGTAGGAAAATATTTCAGACCTTAGGGCATTATAATGGATTACATTTAGGAAAAGTTGGGGATCAGGTAAACAGTATCTGAATTCTTGAATTTTCAAGTTGACTCTTTCCTTACAATATTAATGAGCTCTGATTAGTTACATGTTTCTTCAAGGCTATGCTTTATTGTTGTTGATGTCTTTATATCTGAAGCATTGCTATTTTAGTCACTATCCACTAATTCCACTTCAAGGGTGAGTTGTGCATTTGATGGAATTTTGGCATCGGGCTGTGAGAAAAGGTTCCAAGATGATACATTATTGGCCCCAGGTTACACAACTGGTAAATGAGAGAGGCAAGATTTACATCCAGGTGTGCCTGACTCCAAAACCAATCTTTATTGCCATATTCACCCAACTCCCTATTATATAAGAGTGTGACATCAGATCTGGAGGGAGAAGTGGGTCCAACCTACTAGTTGGAAGAAATCAAGCAAGGTGGCATGGCTTTGAACCAAGCAACCCATATGGAAAGGTAGAATTAGAGCGTGAGGGCAGAGGGGAGATCCACACAGGAAGGAAGCATAAGTGAAGTGATAGTGAATCAGAAAGGCAAGGGGTGTATACGGAAGACATCATCAGAGGTTATTCTGTTGTTTGGGTGCCTCTGTGTCTTCAAGAAAATGATTCCATCTTTCTATTCCCTTGAGAATTAATCAGACAGTAGGCAAAGTTATGCCATGTGGGAAAGATACCCAGAAAGGACACACAGACACTTAAGAAAATGAACTAAAAGACATACCAGTTACATAGAAATGACTAACTACAAAGAACATGTCTTCTAAGAAAATCGAAGGAATGGTGGGGTCAGAACCTATGCAGGGTTAAGCAGATATATCCTGGAAAATTAGAATTTGAAGCATGGGACTGAAAGCAGAGGGAACTGTATGCAAGGAAAGTGCATTCATTTGTCCAAGAAATCTAAGGAAAAGAAATGCCCTAAATGACAACATAGAATCCTGAACCAGTTAATTTCTCTTACCTGGCAAGATCTGGGTCATTATCAACAAGCTTTCTTGAAGAGTCAATGTACCATGGGCATTTTTTGCAATTACATATCTTCTCTGAATAATCAGTCTGTCATGAACACGATTCAGGTTGGCATCTTATTTGCTGTCCAAGCCACCAAAGATCTGTAAATCATGTTAACCACTGCTGGGCTCAAATGAGCGGGTGGGGGAAGAAAAGGCTACTTGCCCATGGCGCTGAGTTGTACACTGCTCTCTTGCTGTTGCTATTTATGGCAAGCAGAGTGCTTATAAGTATTCTCCCAATTTGCTCATTAGTTCCTAACAAATCTTTTAGACTCTTTATTCTGTCATGGACAGACTGTGTCCCGTCTGCTTGGAATTGATTCATTAATACAATTATGTTGAGGTCACAGATCCTCCTCATAACTGGGATACAGGGAAATGCCCACAATTAAAGGAGATAAAATCCCCATCCATCAAAAGAAGTGCCCCAGCAATGAGCAGAACTGTTGTGTCCCCTCTTGTTGGCGTTTCATAATGAGGCTGGAGACATGGAGACAGGCTGTCCACACATGTGCAGGGAATGGGTCCGAAGGAAGATTTCCGACTTCATCCCAGAGGCTGAAAATGGTTTAGATCAAATTACTGGGATGCAAAAGATCATAGAGGTTCTTCTCTCTTACAGGTCATGGAAGGTCAGATTAGTTTTTGTTTCTCATTAAAATTTGATTACAGTCTGGCGTCCCAGAATTTTAATAAAGTGGAAAGCCGTCTGTCTTAAGATTTTCTTATTTAAGAACCATAGTAATCTGAGTGGTCCAGGGAAATTTTCAAAGATGCTGACCATGTGTCCTCAAAGTCTTAGCATGTCACCTTTTCTAGGCTGATGATCTAAGTGTTTAATTGCATTTTTTAAATTTAGAAGCAGGCATTGGAGGGCTTGTTGTGTTGTTTTGCTTTGTTTTGTTTTGTTTTGTTTTAGACAGGGTGAAGTAAGCCTTGGTTTCCTTGGAGGAGGTCAGGCTTAAAGTGAGCTTAAAATGAAGAGAGCTATGGTATGACTCAAGAGACTACCAAAGCAATGACATACACAATAAGGAAAGAAAAGAAACAATTAGGTCAAAGAGGAGATAATAAAGTCAAGCAGAGATAAATGTGACCTTAAATAGGTATTTAATCAGATTGGATCATGTTTAATCATGTGTTATAGACATTTGCTGACATGTTCGTTTATTGGCAAATCACCTTAGGGACGAAGGAAGGAAGAACATTCCAATTTAGAAGCATTGGTAGCCTTTCTTCTGGGACCTGAAGCATTTCCCATAATGATGGTTTAATACAATCTTGGTCAATTACCTTTCTGTGAGAGCTGGGGATATGTGCCACCTTGCTGGAAATGTTAAAATCCCATTAAACTTCGGTTATTAGTGCAGAGGGGGAAAAAAAGAAACACACAACTGAGTGATTCAATTAAGACAAGCTACCAGATGTCTGTGGCACTGAATTAGTTTTTCTGTTATGACCAAGAAATACTGATTTTCAACTTAGCTTAAAGCCTATTTTCCCCCTCATTCACTATTATTTTTAGCTTCCCAGCCCTCTCATGCCCCCGACCCCAGTTGCCAGATTTTCAAAGTTTTAGCCCATATCCAAACACAGTAAGCCATTTCTTCTGTATAAAAATACGATACAGTCACCACCTGGCGAGTAGTGTCGAAGACAGAGTATCTACATCCCCTCACCAGAGTATGGATGGGAAGACATTGCCCATGTTTGAGATGTTGCTTTTTGGGACTAGGGGACTGAATGAAACTTCCTGACTCATGTGTAGAGCACATTTGTGTATAGCTTACTAGCAATTTCTAAGAAACAAATCATGTGTATCTCCAAATCCTTTGAAAAATGAGCCACAATTGCAATGTTTGTTGGAAAAGGGAGAAAATCACCTCCAAAGAATGCTGAATTTTAGGTCCAGCTTTGCTAACGTTCAGTGGTGGGTAAAGTGCTTAATCCTTGAGAACACCAGTGGTTTTTTCTTCAATAAATTTAAGAGAGAGTGATCTGTGATTTCTACAGATCCTTCTAGCAGCTATGTTACATAATTTTGTGAAATGATTCCACAAACACCAGGAAAAACCAAAACAAATGCACAAAAATCTTAGAATCTGCATGTTAGATACCTAGATTTTCCCATAATGGTAATTCTTATATGACTCTCTTGTCATTCTTTGTGTCTATATGTCCCTTAATTATTAATTTTAGAGAAAATCTAGCTTGATTTTAATTGTATTGTGATACTGAGGACTTTGAATGGATTTATTCTGATTAGTCATTAGTTCATAACTGACTGATATTACACTGGCAACATAAAATCAGACTGGTCTAGAGAGCTTAAATGAAGCTCAATATCGGTTGTCTGTGTCATTGGTAAGAGGGAGATCCAGACAGGCAGGCTCTTCTGACCTAATGTTTCTCAGGATGCCCTTCTAGTGAGAGCAGACGCTGTAAGGTTGGATGCTTGAAGTTGGTCCTGACTTCCAATGGCACAGCCAAAGCAATTTTCATGTTGAAGTGGCCAAATATCACTATAATCCTTGCAAATTTCTGGCTGAGCTAATTGGTGAAGCTTCCAGGCCTTTATGGAAATAAAGAAAATGGTCATTTTTGTTTTGAGAAAGCTGGAAAGAGTGGACAGTGAGAGAAAATTTAGCTCTCAACCATTGCAGTTAGCTGGCCAAAAGGCTGACAGTTCCCTTGATCAAGTTGGAGAACTGCTGTCTGCTCTGTGAGTTTCATAAAGAAAAAAAAAATGACGCATTTTATACATACCCTGACTGGTTGTTTATCAAATTTGGATCTTTTTCTTTCCTATTTTATTTATTTTGTATTATTTTTTGGTTTTGCTCGAACATAACTTTGCAAGTTGATGGATCACCTACTCTTAGATTGGATTAGCTTTTTGTTTCTTTCATACTTCCCACCACTGGTAACTACACCAGTGCTCAGATCAAACTGGCTACTAGTTCCCAAGAAAAAGTAGCCAGAGGAGAGTTGACATTATTAATTATACACTTCCTTCCTTTTCAGTCTTTTGTACTCAGGTATGAAGACTTCAGAGCTAGCTTAAGAACAGTCTCCAGTTTGGGACAAAAACATACGTTTCAAAACTGATCAGCCTCGATTCTGTTTTATGTTAGCTATTTGGCAGGTTTCCCATGGCATACCTGATCCTAACATTGCAATCAGACTTGCAGAGGCAGTAAGACTTAGGTACATGCAATAGAGGCTTATCTCCACTTCAGACAGTGGTCAGAGTTGGGAACTCTAGGTTGGAACATGCCATGCTTATTGGGACCACCGAACACATCTGTCTTCTTGGGGCCGCTGTGCTCCACAAGAACAGTGGTGACAAATGTTTCACAAGCACACTAACACTAAAAGGCATGGTGCAAAGGAGTTTTCATACATTATATTATTTAATCTTCACTCTGACCACCGTAGGTAGGTGTAAGTGCTGTCTCCATTTTGCAGATGGGGAGTCAGTCTTTGAAAGGGTAATGTGCTCACATCACCCAGCTAATAAAATGGTAAATCAGATTGTAACTCTGACTTGCTGTCTCCAGGGCACCCAAATTTAAACATGAAACTATATCTTAGAGGTCAAAGAAGATTCTCACAGTTTGAATTAAACATTGTAAAAATTATCCAGTCATAATATCATCTTTAACTCAGGACAGACCCCAGATTTGTTTATAATCTTGGCATTAATTTACGACACATTATGTTCATTGAATGTGCCTCATGTGCTAGTTGCTGGGGTATAAAAATGAGTTTAGACATTTTTTATATTTCTTGCTCTCGAAGTGTTCTGCCTTGTGACTTTTAATCTGTTCATTTCAAGATTCTCTAGTTGAACCTACTTTGAATGATTAGTATTTACACAGTTGCAGTCCATTTTAGTTTCTTTTTTACTGGTTATTGAGCAAGTATGGCCGTCTGCCATATTGTATCATTACCATATGCACAATATTTCATCTGTTCTAAGAATTCAGCATCATTTGTGGCAGAACTGTGATTTTAAGGGCCAATCATTTCACTTTTTAATGGGGAGATGCAACCTCGTTTAGAATCTTTTACCATGCGCCCACTTCTAAGTTGGAAAATGCTTTGGTTCTCTAATTGAACACTTTGGGCCTCATTCAGTTTGTTTGCTTGTTGTCTTACCTTTTTTGTTTTTTTTTTTAATCTGGTCTGTTTGTTTCTGCCCCATGATTTTTAGAAGTTTGAAAAAAGTGAAAGAGAGGGGATATTGTGGGTGTAAAGCAATATATTTTCTCGTCTTGAATGTGAGGGAAAGCAGTAACAGTGAACAGAAGGGGCTTGTCAGAATGACTGATGTTGTCTGTGCATCTCTAACAATGTCTAAAATGACATCAACAACACTGAGGATTTACTTAGCATTATTCCAACTTGAGTGTTCTCTTCTGCTTCCCTTCATGCCCAATTCATAGCTTATCTCCAGCTATAAATTCAGGCTGTAAGACAAGTGTTAAATTGGTGCCTCACTTTGGACCATGAGACAGGATTTTTCCTCTTTTTGTTTTTATTGGGCTATTGTGCTGTCAGTGTCAATACTTTCGTTCACTACTATAGCTATTCATTTATGAACCACTGAATATTAGGGCTTTGTGTTCTTTCCTTCTTCAGAATCTCTCTCTCTCTAGCTCTCCCTCTCTCTCTCTCTCTCTCTCTCTCTCTCTCTCTCACACACACACACACACACACACACACACACACACACACACACGTACATGCACAAAGACTCAAATGTCCTATTTTTATCTGTAATTAATTTGAGTAGCTTCTTCTTCCCCCTTCCTGGTTTAGCAATCAGAGAAGCAGAACCCTGACTTTAGACCAGAACTTCTGTCAACTTTCTGCTCAGCAGTTCTTGTTCTGAAATGGGGGTGGGGGAGGGAGCGGGAATTAAAAAAAAACAGACTTCTGATGGTTTTGCTTGAGGGAGAAAACAAACATGGGAGAAATCGGGATTGACCAAGGTCAGGAAAGGCAGGCACTTGGTTGTATTGGGCTTAGGGGGGTGAGAATGGAGAGATGAAAATAAGGATGTAATTCGAAAACTATTTTCCCTTAGGAGATGACATCTTTCTGCCCTCTGGAGTGTATGAGGTCACAGCCAGGCTCCACAGCACTTCTCGAGCCTGGCACTGAGCACAGACTGGCGCACCTGCCTTCACGGAGGCGTCCAGTGGTTGTCTTTCTCCCCTTGGCAGATGCCCATACACCAGCCAGTGTCCCCATGAGGATGGGCTTGACTTCATTTCCTTTTCTCCTGCTGTTTGTTATAAAAATCACATATGAGCGAATTTTTGTTGGAAAAGATTTTTAAAAAATGATAAAAGTATTGGTGTTCTGTGGTCTGTTCCCAAACCATGGTTCTTTTGCCAAAGGTTACTGTGGCAAAATACTATGCATTTTTTTCAGATAGTTTACATATACTGGAGATGCATATACAAGGAAACCAAAAATGTTATTTTGTGTTGTTTTTAAAATAACTAGTTTCATCCTGTATGTACTGTTCCATAGTTGTGTCTTTTCTCTAAATGACATTTCATGGACAATTGCCATGATGTTACTGAAAGAACACTTTGTGATTTTTACTACAGGATCGAGTTTTATAATGTGGTTAAGTCACCGTTAGCCACATTACCATTAATATATTTAACAACATGGTGATAACAGCCACCACCTAGCCT
Source organism: Panthera uncia (assembly GCF_023721935.1). NCBI lineage: Eukaryota > Metazoa > Chordata > Mammalia > Carnivora > Felidae > Panthera > Panthera uncia. The sequence goes on along the minus strand of NC_064818.1, from coordinate 62,913,995 downwards.
CCTCTGTCGTGCTTTTCTTGAAACACCTGAGAAGCCAGATGGCAATGGCCCAGAGACATCATCTTATGGATTTTGCATAATTCATGGAGAGCAGGGAGAATGCTTACGTTCTTGTGGCAGCTTAGCTCTGAACCCCTGCTCTACCTAAATCTGGGCATTTTATGGATCATCTCAACATTCTACATGTTTTTGTGCAATCAGGAATGTCTCTGAGGATAGCCAGGAAGGAATTCTATTTTATGAGCTCCTACTATATGCCAGCCACAGTTATGGATGAGCTCATGTCATCCTATGGCAATCCTGAGAAACAGGTGATAATGACCCCAGTTGAAAAGGGAAAATGAAGCTCAGGGAAATGAAGTAACCTGCCCGAGACTGCACGCAGATACTCAGTAAGTGGTGCATTATAAATTTAAATACTCTGGCTCCAAAGACATTTGTGATTTCCACTATGCCATATTACCTTCTAGTTTGAACTTCATGTTCAAAGTGCTGGTTATTTTGCTCTTTACCTCTTCCTTTCTTCATACAGACCCCTAAGCAAAGCTATCATACCCCCAGTTTCCTCTGCTCCTTTGCATAAGTCAATGCTTGCTGCTTTTTGCTCTGGAGACTTGAAATATGGAACCTAGGGATTTTCTCACTGTGGTCTTCCCTACAAGGGAGCGTGTTACAAGAAGGGATGTTCTATGGAAATTAAATGGGTTTTCTTGAATGCGGTTAGCCGGCTTTTCGCATTTTCAGTTGTAGCAATTTGGTGCCAGTGATGCATGGCTGGTTTAAGCAATCGTGCTTTGCCTCTCAAGTTAGTCATCTCTGGTTTCGTGGAAAGAATCCTCCCTTAGAGAAATAACAGGTGGGAAAGATCTATTAGGTTATCCTTTGCATTATGAGATTGCTTACTGCTGTGAATTTGCTGGGTCTTTGCTTTATCCCTGTTTCGAGTGACCCACGTTATAAGTCTTTGGTCTTTTTCTATAAACTAATAAGTATCACTATTGCGATTTGCTTAGTCTGAATGGCCTCTTACTTATTTTGAATCTGCCAGTCTAAATCAGACTCTTACCATCAGAGAATAGAATAATATAGTACTATACAATCATCTCTCCCAGGCACTTGGCTACAGGCAGGTGAGTTTCTTTTATTAGTTTGTTTCTCTATTCATGCATTTATTTATTCACTCAGCACATGCAAATTAAGTGCCTTCTATGTGTATAACACTATAAGAAATACCTTATGACCTACCATTATGTGATGTGGTTTATGATATACGATGATGCAAGGTAGTCAACATCCAACACCCACCCTCAAAGAGTTCAGCTAATTGTTTATTTCTGATGCTAAATATACTCACTTGCAAAGGTAATGCCGATATGAAGTGGAATTAATAACAATGATAACAAGGAGATAGGTTACAAAGCAGGCCATGATTAAAAGCCAGATATTTATCCTAGATGGCATATGCCTTGTGCTCTGAAAAGGTAGACAGAATAAACTGGAAAAGACCATAAAAGGCTGTACCAAGTGGTAGGTTTCAGGATAGGTGTGAGCAGTCTTGCCTCTCAACGGATAACTCCATACACAGACACTCTCCAGAGTTCTTCATTTTTCCACAACTGTGCTGTCTTGATGATCAAGACACATTATTTTATCTATCTACAAATTTATTCAATTTGATTTGTTACAGAGCTACTTGTTTGGTCCTTAAGAAATATAACAAGTACGCAGCAGCTGTGTGGAATCAACACTTTCTTCTTAGCTCTACTGACCAGCTTTGGGACGTGGACAACTAGGCTAACCTCTCTGGGCATAAGACTTTAAATATGTAAAATGAAAAGTTTGACGAGGCTTCTAACAATTCTTGAGGCTTTGTTTTGTTATGTTTTTTTTTTTGGCAAAGGATTTATTTGGACTATTTAATTTGATTGTCTCAACAATGCTGTAAGACAGGCACAACACTCTCCATGTTACTAATAAAACAAAAATGAAGACCAAGCAAGGCAGTGTGACTTTCTCAAGTCCTTAGACATAGTAAGGTGTGTCTGCTTTATAATTCCCTTAATGGGTTTAATAGGATTTCTCCTAGGGACCATTCAAATAAAACCTTATATAAACCATATCCTTTCTCTAAAACCAGATGTATGCCTCAGCTGAGTGTCGGAAATGTACAAAGCAGCAAGAATCTGTAGGTAAATACTAACAGCATCTCTAATATTTCTTTGTTGTATGTGTCCATCTGAATAACTTTGATTATTCATCTCTGAACTCTAATTCTTTTGCACAGTTGTGAAGGCATACTTCAAAACCCACAATAAACTTTTGATATTTTACCTTATTTTTTCACTTTCTGTACTAGCAGATTCAGCTCCTTTGGAGGATTGTCTACTGCTGTCATTTTACTGGCTGTGTGCTGCATTTCTTAGCGTATACAGCAGTCAGGAAAGATTAGTTGATGCCACAGTAACAAACAACTCTGAATTATCAGAAGCTGAAATCAGGAAATGTTTGTATCTTATTTACATTATGTGACAAGTGTGAGTCATCTGTGGGGCCCTGCTCTGTGTGACTATCATTCAGGGACCCAGACATTGAGGAGTTCACCACCTGTAGCCGCAAGTTCTGAGGCTGGGGAAGAAAGCTGTGGAGGGTCTCACGTTATAATTAAGTGTTCTGATCTGGAAGCCATATATGTCACTTCTTGTCACTGCCCATTGCCCGCATCTAGTCATGTGTCCTTAGGTGCCTAGAAACAATCAAGATGCTGCTGTACTCAGGATATGGTTATTATTACAAGAGAAAGATGTTATCGATATTGCAGGTATCTTCAGAAATTAAAAGGAAGTAGAAGTGGACAAGGGCATAAAGACCTCATAGGTATTGTTTACCTAGCTATCACTTCATCTGTGTAGTCCCCATTGATCTGTTTATCCTTTCACATTATATAGATTTTTATAAAGTCCCTTACAACCTTATGGAATAAGGTAGGAACAATTTTTAAAACAAAAATGTTGATGGATGTGAAGTAAGTCAGTGAAGGAAAATGATAAAGTCCTAGAATAAATCTGTCATGGGCATTTGTAGATGGTATGATTCTCTTCAGCTAATATATTATTCCCCACATTCACTACAAACTTTCTAGTAGCTAAAGCAAAAAATATATATACACATGTATTTATAAGATTAACAATGCTCATTTGATTAAAAAAATGTAGTTAAGAAGACGAATCTTATTCCTGATGCTGAGAGCTGAGTGTGATTTTTTTTTTCCTTAGAACTCTGAAATTCTGCAGGAATCATTTCCTTTAAGAGCTATAACAGCTTTTCCTTATAATGCCATCCAATATTTAGATGGATGGTTTGTGGAAGAGTGGCACTTCTTTGGTAGCTAACTAAGTACAGGGTAAATAGATAGTTCTCAGGTCTCGCTTGGTTCCAGTAAGAGACATTTTGTACTCATCTGTCCATAGCATCCATTCAGCAGACACTTATTGAGCTTGTGATATGCTGGGCACTGTGCTTGATTTGGGAAATACCAAGATCAGATGCTCATTGTGTAGCTGGATTGACCTATTGCATAATTACCATTGAGGGAGAGCATCTTGCTCTTGTCAAATGTGGAGTGATGGTTGAATTTGTTCAGCATAAAGCTACCCTAAGAGTGAGTCTCATCTATATCATCTGAATGTATGCAGCAATAAGAGAGCATATTTGGTGATGAGATCCTAATCCTAACTTCTCATTAACTGCATCCAGCGGCAGAGGCATAACCATTTCTTGCTTTGACCAGTCCTGGAGGCAAAGAAGTCCAAATCCAGTACAGCTTGTTGATGTTTTTGTTTGTTTTCTTGCCCTTCTAACCTTCTGGACTTTTTATACTCTTTTCTCCCCTCTTTCTGCCCTTCTCATGTAGTGCTTCAGCCATAAAGAAGCACTCTTTCCTTCCTGATCTCTGCGTTCTCAGAACTATCACAAGGGCTTTGGATACACTGTGTTTGTTCACTTTCTAAATCAGTCTCCCTCTCCTTCCGCCTTTTACATGTCCTTCTGATCTTAACTGAGATATCACCTTCTGCCTTTACACTTCCTTGAGTCTCCACATGGTTAATTTGAGCCACTCTTCTTTTCACCCCCACAATTTGATTCCTCATTAAGTTAGATATGCTAAGCATGGTAATTGACCCATAGCATTTACTCAACACACATTAATGGTTTGATTCCTAGTCTTAGTACGATTATACCTTCAATATATATGTTAATTATTGAGAACTAAAATTGAGTTTTCTGTCCAGCATATCCTCCCCTGGTTGGTTCTTTTGGATGCACCACTGCCATTCAGGCCATTCTTGGCTCTTCTAGTTCTCTCCTTCTGATTCTTTCTCCCACACACCTGAGGTAGTTTCATACTTGCCAGCTCCCTATTTCTGAGGTCTGCTCACTAACTCCTGACTGTCCTTTTCTGAAACCTAGACCCTGATGTGACCCCCTAAACGGTAAGCAATGCCTGTGTATCCCAAAGGAATTTCTCTGCGTTCTTCAGAGAATTTGGTAAAGTGGGGTAGGGGGTGGGGAGTGGAGGAAAGGACTCTGCCAATACTATGATCAGATGAGGTTAAGTAGTCTTCTAAAATGCCAAGTCTTGGAATGCATTTTGGGCTTCCCTTTCTGGAGTAGGCATTTTTGCTTTTGGCCTGTTTAAACATGCTTTCTTCTGGGAACGTGACCCTGATGGTCCCTTCCCCACTTCCAAACCATGTGGTTACAGTAGAGTAGATCCCACACCCCTGATCCTGAGGGACACAGACTCTGGTCTGTCAGTAAGGGCATAGCATCCCTCTTGGCCAGAAACACAGGTTCAAAAGAAGGGAGGTGACAAAGGCCAGACCTTTCGAGCCAAAGAGACTCAATTTCTAGATTTTTGCTGGAACTAATGAATCATAGGGCTGCTGAGCAGGTCAGATATAAACCCAGGACAAAAGTGTAGCAGCCTGATGAGAATTTGCTTAAGTATAATCCAACAGCAATGAAAGCTGAGCTGAGAGGTGAGAGGCCGATTCCTGGCAACATTTGAGCACCTGGAGGCAGTCAGACCTGAGGATTCTCCCCTTAAAATTCTCAGATGCGTGGGCAATATATCTTCTTTGTTGTTGAAGCTTGATAGAGTTGGGTTTCTGTCATTTATGTCTAAAAGGGTTCTAACTAAGGCTCTACCTATTAAGGCAGAGGAAAAAACTATATCTGCAATACTCTATTTCCAAATAGAGGAGTGGACTGTTAGTCAACCCACAGTGAAATGATGGCCTGTTTAGAACTTGAGTTTTCCCTGCTTTAAAATTGTGCCCATGGCAGTGGTCACAGGTGGTCAGGAGGATTTGGTTTTTGAGTCATGCATGAAGGAGCACAAAGGGGGCATTATATGGCTAATGGATTCCTCCTTGGGATTCCCTTCTCTGCTTCCTACTGAAATGTAAAAGCCTACACAATGCAGATGGCATATTTCATTAATACAAACAGAAGTCCAGGCAACAGATGCTTCAGGGACTGAGGGGAAAGGAGATTTCTATATTTCTCCAACAGCAACAACTCCGATGACAAATTTCTCCCACTGAGCATATTGAACCAAGAGCAAAGAAACATGTAGTTTTCAAGCCTTAGGCACTCTATGGTATTTAAAAGTAGGAAGATCAAAACCAGCATTTTTTGATAAAGAATGTTTATGCAGAGGAAACTGTAGGGAAAAGGAATGAGTAGAAAAGTGAGGCACGCTCTGTGAATTTCCTGGGGCTTTGGGATGGGCAGGACTTACAGTGTTCTATATCTGTCTAGAGAGCATATATTAATAAACCTTAGTCGGGGCTACTGTTCTCTACAATGACAAAAGCCAAGCCAGGCCAATTATTTGCACATCAAGGTCTGGGTTAGGATGTTTCCTGTTCCTTTGTTTCTTATATTGTTTTTTGGGAAATGTAATGCAGAAATGATTAATTACAGAGCAGACCCAATTCTCTTTCTGCTTATGATCAGGTTAAATCAAATGCCCAAGTTTAAATTATGAAGCTGTGTCAAGGTATAGTGATTAAAGAATTATAAAAATTATACAATACTTTCTGATCATATTCTCCTGAGCTCATTGTAACTTTGGACAACTGCCCAGTCAGGAGTATGGAAAGAGAGAGGTATGGGGACAGAAAGAATACAATAGGCAGAAAAGTGCTTCTGTGCCATTTTGGTGCTATTTTACTGAAAAGGGAACATTGATAGCTAGCATCTGGAGGCAATATTATGGCAATTTTTGTGGCTTCTCAGCAGGGTACTCATTATGATGGCAGTGATCACAGGACATCTTTCAGCTCAGAAAATGTAAAGATTTGTATTACTCTTTGCAGTTGTGCATATGTGTGTATAAGTATGTATATGTGTGTGTGTGTAAGTATGTGTACCTGTATATTCATTCTTTACTTGACCCTCTAATTGTGTGTGCATTTTTAGCCTATTCAGTTTTCAGAGTAGAAAAAGCTGAGGTAGGCCAAAGAACCACAATCCGTAGCTTTGCATCTAATAGACAGATGGTCAGACTCCTCTGGTTTTTTAAGGCTTTCTCTTTCTTTCCTTTTTCTTTTTAGAGCAGAAGTAAAACGCTAATGAAATGCCCGGTGAGATATAGGAAGCAAAATAAAATACCTTTAACAAATCCCAGTTAAATTCCCTCTTTATGTGTAACTCAAAAGAGGTGATACCATTAAAATTGTGAATCACTTATGATTTCATGCTGCTGCTGGAAACCAGGCTTCACGTGGTACAAGTTGCTTGTTCCTGCTGTCCTGGCCCAGAACCCTACCTAACACCTTTCCCATTCCCATGACTTCACAGAATTCAGAGGTCTTCTCAGATCCACCTCCAGCTCCAGGGAAGTGAGATATGCATATTGGTTTCTATGAGAAAGGCCACAGGTTTTTCCTTCTGAACTTTACATTGTCTCATACCCACAGTATTTGAGAGAATAATAACATAAAATAATTTAGTCTTAATAATGACAAGTGTCTAAAATGCAATGGCCGCTGTTAACCATTCATTAATTCATGAATTCATTCATTCTGTACTTATAGATATAACAAATACAGATTTTGTGATGTATTATGACAGTCATCAGTGGAAAATGGTGAACAAGATATGTATGGTTTCTTAAGATCTACAAAGGAAAGCTCCCTTTCTGTGTTGTCCAATCCATGTTGAAGACATTGACTATTCCATGGGAAGGAAAGAAGATAATAATTAGAGTCATGGTAAATTAAGAATTGCATACTCAAAAGACTGAAGAAACTGAGTAGTTACATATATGTACAAAGTAGGTCATCTTAAAGTTGATAGGGTGTGATGTGACTCGTCATTAACTGGAGAATGTCATGCTTAAAGACATTCAAGTAATTTTTATTTTAAAGAAAATGGAGCCAACTTTTCCTGAACATAAAACATATACACATGCATGTGCACATTTAGTCGATGAAGTCAGGCTTCAGGAAATATTTTATTTAACTTTCTTAAATTTGAGGTTATTGCTTTCTTTCAAGAATATATGTTCATTGTTTCTCAGCAGAAAGAATTAATATTTTCTTTTTTTTTTTCCCAATGTTTTTTTATTTTTATTTTTGGGACAGAGAGAGACAGAGCATGAATGGGGGAGGGGCAGAGAGAGAGGGAGACACAGAATCGGAAACAGGCTCCAGGCTCCGAGCCATCGGCCCAGAGCCTGACGCGGGGCTCGAACTCACGGACCGCGAGATCGTGACCTGGCTGAAGTCGGACGCTTAACCGACTGCGCCACCCAGGCGCCCCAAGAATTAATATTTTCTTAAGGAGGGAGAATTTTGAAGTAACATTAAGAATCTTGGCAGATAAACTTTGGCTCTTATTTGGGTATTTTCTTGATCTTTCTCTTGAATCCTCTGTCGGAGTTAGATCTTAAAACAATTTCAGGAGGGAGTGATCAAGATCCAGCCCACTAACCACTGAAATCATGGGCTAAAACTAGTGCTCACTCCTCTGGGTAATGTTCAGCTTGAATAGCTACAGATAAGAAATGTTCCCCTACCAACTAGGATGACTTAAACTAACCCAGCTGAAGGCGGAGTTTTGGGCTTTCTTTTTGACATTCTCAAAGCTGTCTTCTTTTGTATCCCCCAGACACATAGCTTTGACTCTGTCATAAAGCCTGTCCCAGCGACTATTTAGTTACCTGTTATTATAGATTACAAAGACTGAAACACTCATATTTGAATCTTTGTGAGGTAAATAGACCTAAATGCTCGTTATTAAGCTTAAACCTGAGTAATCCACAGAAATGTCTGGAAGGAAACTTGCTTTTAGTTAGTATGGGGGTTATGTGACTCAGAAAGATTGTAACCTCTCAGGAGACAAAGTGTTTTCTCCCCTTGGCAGGTATAAATGTGAAAGAATTGTCATTTGTTGTTGTGATTGCAACAAAATTAGAGGTAGCCGTAAATAATCACATTCTGTTGAAATTACATATTTTATTGTCTGTAAGGTAAATGAGGTCAGGAATCATACCTATTTTGCTAATTATATCTCCTACTACAAATACAATGCCTGGCATATAGTAGGCACTTAATGCATGATTGTTAAACCCATAGAGAACTAATGAATGAATGAATGTACTTTCATCTATAATGGCTTTATGGCTTTTTATTTATACAATCCTATGGTTCTTTGGTTCAACAATTTTAAGGGGAATGCATTTCAAACACATACTAGCACTGTTCAATAGAATTTTCCACAATAATAGAAACGTTCTATAACTACTCTGTTCAGTGTGGTATTAGCCACATGTAGCTATGAGCGCTTTAAGTGTGACTAGCGTGACTGAGAAACTGAATTTTTAACTAAGCTTAAGTTTAGCTTTACTTAATTTAAATACAAATAGCCACATGTGGCAAGTGGTTGTCGTAGTGCTTGGCACATAGACCATTTCTTAACTTAGAGAATAATGTTAAACTACTGATTGGGAGCTCCGTGTTTGGACCTGTTTATGGAAAGGGTCATATTTTAGGAGGTGAATGTACAGGCCTCTTGTATTTTCTGGTAGTTCCTCCCTCAAGAGGAGATGGGCTTTGAGTCTAAGTTGAAATACTATGTGCATGTAGCTAATAGAGGAAGAAAACATTTTGTATCAAAACGTCCTTAGTGGAATGGACACTATATCTTGTTTGTTTGTTTTTTTGTTTGTTTGTTTTGCAAAAGCTTATATGGGGGCCTAATTCAGTACCTTGCACGTGGTTGGTCTTTCATGAATAGTTACTGAAGAAGAATGAAATTTGGTCTTTTACCCCAATGTTTATAGCAGCACTCTCAACAATAGCCAAATTATGGAAAGAGCCTAAATGTCCATCAACTGATGAATGGATAAAGAAATTGTGGTTTATATACACAATGGAGTACTACGTGGCAATGAGAAAGAATGAAATATGGCCCTTTGTAGCAACATGGATGGAACTGGAGAGTGTTATGCTAAGTGAAATAAGCCATTCAGAGAAAGACAGATACCATATGGTTTCACTCTTATGTGGATCCTGAGAAACTTAACAGAAACCCATGGGGGAGGGGAAGGAAAAAGAAAAGAGGTTAGAGTGGAAGAGAGCCAAAGCATAAGAGACTCTTAAAAACTGAGAACAAACTGAGGGTTGATGGGGGGTGGGAGGGAGGGGAGGGTGGGTGATGGGTATTGAAGAGGGCACCTGTTGGGATGAGCACTGGGTGTTGTATGGAAACCAATTTGACAATAAACTTCATATATTGAAAAAAAACGCTTTAAACGATTTAAAAAACGATTAAAAAAAAAAAGAAATATGGTGTCAGCAGATGTGAGTTCTAGTCCTGTCTCTGCCATGCACTTAGAGATCTTGGGTCTAATACTTCAGAGTTCTCAGTTTAGTTTTCTTATTTGGGAAACAAGAATATTAACAAATGCTTCCCAAGAGTAATGCACAAGGATTGCATAGAAGAAAGTATACATACATGTGTGAAGGTTACCAAGAGTAGATCTAAGTGTTGTCAGTCTGGAACTTCAGATTGATATCTCCAAGAAACTGACTTCAATTCCAGAAAAAAAAGTTATTCAAAAGTACTGGGAGTTAGACCACAAGACATCAGCTAAATTCCCTCATTCCTTATAAAATGATGTCATGTGCAAGAACAAGGTGTTGGGTGAGCCCAAGCAGAGAACTGCACCTTTTCTAATTGGAAAAACCTCCCTGCCTTGTGATACTCCTTTGTCAGGTGTCTCTCTCTCTCTGTCTCTCTCTGTCTCTCTCTGTCTCTCTCTGTCTCTCTCTCTCTCTCTTCTTATAACAGATAAAGATCGCCTAGAAACCTCATGGGGGAAACAACAAAACAAAAATATTGATCTAGATCATAGGAGGAACTCACCACAATACATTCAGAAAAAATGACTAGTTCTTTAGTGTGGCAAGGAGCTCCTGGAAAATGGTAGTTGTTTCTGGGTCCCTAGGTATCTGCTGAGTGGCAGTCTGGATGTTCAGAGAAGAGCCATAAGATTAAGGGGCTGATATGGATTGACTTGGGAAGAAACATGGAAAGAAATATAGACAAGCTGGCAAAGAAAGGCCTAACAAGAGATATCATAACTGCTTGCCAATAGTTGTGTAACTTAATATAAAGAACAACCTGGGTAGTAGCCAGAAAATACACATATTACAAAAGTTGTTTGCTCTTCAGCTTACCTGATGATTGTCTACCTATGACACAGGACCTGATCTGCACAGATCCTGTCATGGTAGTGGTTTGCAGAAAATGCTGTTACACAGTAGGATTAGCAGATATTCATTGATCATCTAACTGTGCAACAGGCACAGAATGGGGTATTTTCACTGATTTCCTATCATTTTTACAATGTTGCAGTGATGGTAGACTTTTGTATGAGTTGATCCTGGAAGCTAAGAGATGGCCCACTCAAATAGAAATAGAGAAGCGTTTAATGAAGGGACTCTTCAAGGCTTATTGTCAGACTCAAAGGAAACTAACCAGCAATGAGGAAGCACATAGACACTAGCAAGAGTGTGCAACTATCATTCCTAGGCCTGAAGCGACAAGAAGAGAATATGGTGACCAGAACGGACAGGAAGTCATAGCAGTGGCAGAGGAAGGGAATAGGGTAGTGGTAAACACAGATAGAGGAACGGAGCCACTGCTTATCAGTGGCCTGGGAGAGAGGCAGATGGGAAGGAGAGAGGAATAAAAACTTTGGTCTGTCTCTCTCTAGCCTTGCAACTCCTGCCATTTCCTCCCCTTGACCCAACCAGAAACCAGGGGCCCAGTTGATACAGCCCCAAATGTCAGCATCCTTTGGCACACAGTATGAAGAACGAAGAGTAGGAAAGAATCTGGAGGGACAAATGAAAATTATACAGCCAATACTTTGCCTTTATTTTGCAAATAGGGAACTTGAAACCCAGAATGAAGAAATGATTTGACTAATAGCATGCAATGGAGGGATCAAATAAAAGGTTTTTGATTCCAGAAATTTTATTTATTTAAGTTTCCATTTCTGGTTCACTTGTTTAAAATGAAGTGCTAGGTTAGACTTTATTGGTCTAGGTTTATGAATTGTATTCTCTCAGCACAGAGTTTTATTCAGTTCCTTGCTTGAAGACTACATCCTAACACTGACCAGTCATTTCCCAGAACTTTCCATTTATCACAGAGTATATGGTGAGAGTAGTGTGTATTTCCTCGTCTTTGAGCACAGATCTCAATACCAAGAAAGGGTATTGTCTTTAGAGTACATGAATTGTTTAATACAGTATGCGAGTTGGTGAGAATTAGTGTTGGGATAGCATAGAAAAGTGAATGGGGAAAATCGGATGGGAGGTCTAACTGGGAATTGGGGGGTGAGGAGTTCATGGAAAGAATCTTGGGTTAAGAGTGTGTTTCCGACTGGTTATGTTAGGAATTGGGCCTTTAAAAACATTGATAATTGGGGTGCCTAGGTGGCTCAGTTGGTTGAGCTTCTGACTTTTGGTTTCAGCTCAGGTCATGGTTTCACAGTTCATGAGTTCAAACCCCACATCAGGTTCTGCACTGACAGCACAGAGCCTACTTGGGATTTCTCTCTCTCTCTCTCTCTCTTCCCCCCCCCCTTTCCCTCTGACCCTCCCCTGTTCTCTCTCTTTCTCTCGCACACAAAGTAAATAAAAATTTTAAAAAATATTCCTTTAAAAATATTAAATAAATAAAAATATTGATAATTTTAGTAAATCTTTATATTATTTTTAAAAATTTTTAAAGTTTATTATTTTGAGAGAGAGAGAGGGAGATAGCATAAGTGGGGGAGGAACAGAGAAAGAGAGAGACAGAGAGAGAGACAGAGAGAGAGAGAGAGAGAGAGAATCCCAAGGAGGCTCTGCAGTGTGGGCACACAGCTCAATGCAGGGCTCGAACTCACAAACCGTGAGATGACTTGAGCTGAAATCAAGTCAGTTGTTCAACCAACTGAACCACCCAGGTACCCCAGCAATTACTTAAGAGAGTTCATATAATAAGGCAAGCTGTGTTCTAAAGCTTAGTCTTTATATACATAAGCTCTGTGTTCCCTAGCAATTTGAGAAGTGCCATATATGAGAAAATGGAGACATTAAAGAAACTGAAAGTCATACCAATAATATATGGTAAATAGGATTTGAATCTAGTCATCTGGCTTACCTTGTGGCCAATTCCTTCTACTTTTTAACATTTATTAAAGCAATACACAAAACCTTAAGGTTCTTACTCCTCATTTCTTAAGTGGGGTGAAACATAACTTTGTCTTCTGTAGTACAATAATAACTTAACCATATATTATCTACATGGAAGGTGGCTGAAGACACTGGAAATTCATCTGTAATTCATCTATTAGCAGACAGAAGCGTGCCAAATTAGTATATTTTATAATGGAGATGGTTGTTTCTAGTTGGATAGAGACAGCGAGTGCTTCATAAATACAAGAGGGAAATTCCTGGGCAAGTTGTGAAGTGTGTTTTTATTCTTGGGTTTTTTTGCATATTGAATCCCACACACCATTTGGAAATAACTATGTTGGGGTTATGTGGTTTATTGTAAACAGGACACATAACTGTTTTTCATATTTGGCTTTAAAACATTTGGCTGAATCACTTTTATCATGCTTCCTTGGATGAGGAGTAAGTTTTTTTTTTTTTGTTTCTTTTTTTTTTTTTATTCCTCATGATTTCTGCCATCTACTTAGCCATTTGGTAACTTTCTAAAATTTTATTTTACTGTGCAACTCAGCACTGATAAATCACTGGCCCTTACATATTGAGTGGATTTAAAATTTATACACTGTGACTCAGGTGGGTAGAAATATAACTTTATTTCTCCATAACTGAATATCGCTTGCTCACCAGCACACATTTCTGCTTAAGGAAGGAATACTCATAGGCCGCTTGAATTTATCTCCCTCACTTCCAGTTTTGGTCTGTCTCTTTCAGGTTAAATCTAACCTTCCAACCCTCTAGAGAAGATACTCTTCTCTCAGAGTTTTTTTACTCATCCTCTGTCTTTCTCTTTCACGTGGGTTCAGAGGGCCCATGAGTTCAAGGGCCGCAGGGAACATTGTCAAGTCGGGGGTAGGCATCAGTCACTCTGTACTCTGGTTCTTACACACTTCCACTGATGAACGTCCCCCCTTGGCCTTTGATGTTGACTCTGATTCTGACGTAGGTGATGAGGTAAATTGGTTCTGTGTCCTTTGGTGTGTTAACGCCTTGAGGTCCCTGCCCTGGTGGAGCAGGTCTCCATCTTACTACCCACTCATGTGATGTTTTTACCTAACACTGACTGTGGCTGCCATTTAATCCCTGGCTTGGACCGCCTACCCTGGTTCTTCTCTGGGTTCGCTTCACCTCTTGCCTGATGACTAACCGGTGTCCTTAGGAAACATCTGTGTCCTCCCTGAGGCCAGGGGCAATTTCCACATCTCTTCACACCATGGGGCCACCTTGATGTGAGACACTCTGAAAGGCTGCTTTCTCCTATGTCCAGAAAGAAATGGAGTACCTTCTACCCACAGATCACCAAACCTGTCTCTCAGACTTCTGCTGTTTTACCAACTGAAAATTTTTCTCTCCGAAGGGGGCAGAGCCGACTACGTCAGGGGCCATACCTAACTCTAACTACGTTGCTTCCCTAAGTCTCCAGGTCACTCCCTCCTGGTCAGACGTTTCTCTCATTTTTTGGCTGGCAAACTGCTCCTGTGTCTTTCTATACTCAGTGCTTGCCCTACTCTGTGATTTTGCCAACCACTGATACATGGAGATTTATAAAAATAAAATAAAAATAAAAACAAAAGCCTCTTCCCTATTTCTTGCATCTACATATTCCCAGTCAAAGGTTTTGGGCTTGAAATCACTTGTGTAGGTCATGGCTTTAGAAGAATAAAAAAAGTATTTTCTGGAAGTTACAGTTGAATGGTGAAATTATCTCTCTAGTCTGTAACTGTTGCCCTCTCTTTTGAGACTATATCCCTCACCCTCCTGGTCTATTCTTAAGGAAGGAGGACTGCTTAAGGGGTAAAGAATTACAAAACGAGATTATCATTTAGGTAATATTTAGAAACATTAGCCAGCTTTATTAATAGATAGGAGCTGCTTAATGCCATTTTGGAAGAATACTTAATAGAAAAGGTTTCCCAGTGAGTTAAGATTCCCTGTACAGTTGACAGACATAGTAAGATTATGCATTATGCATTCTGCAACAACTATTCACCATGCATTGCTGTTTGGGGTCTAGGACTGTAGCATAAAATAAAAGAAACCAAACTCTTCCCCTCATAGAGTTGATATTCTAGAGAAGAAATATAAAATCTATAATGTATAATGCATAAGCAAAATATGAAGGACATTATATGGTCATCAGTGTTATGGAGAAAATAAAGCCATAAGAGACTCTTTTTTAATTGTTTGTTTGTTTGTTTTGAGAGAGAGAATGAACAAGCAAGCAGGGAAGGGGCAGAAAGAAAGGAACACAGAGGATTCACAGCAGTCTCTGCACTGACAGCAGAGTCTGATACGAGGCTCAGACTCATGAAATGTGAGATCATGACCCGAACTGAAGTCAGAGGCTTAACCCACTCAGCCACTCAGGTGCCACAAGCCATAAGAAACTCTTAAAAAGAAAGAGAACAGACTGAAGGTTGCCAGAGGGGAGATGGGTGGGAGGACAGGGTAAATGGATGATGTGCATTAAGTAGGGCACTTGTTGGGATGAGCACTGGGTGTTCTATGTAAGTGATGAATCGCTAAATGCTACTCCTGAAACCAGTACTACATGGTATGTTAAACGACTTGAATTTAAATAAATAAATTTTAAAAATTAAAAAACATAATAAAAAACTAAAAATCTACATAAATTTTAAAAAGATAGAAAAGAAAGCAACAAGGATGGTACAACATCTGGGAGAAGCAGGGCTTTCTGTAGTTTTAAATGCAGTGATGAAAGCTGACCTATCTTGAGGAGATCAGGGAATGAGCCAGGTGTGCATCTGGAGGGACGGTGGTCTAGGCAAGGGAATGGCAAGTCGAAAGTTTCTGAGGCAGGAATGACCCTGCTGTGTTGAAGAAAGAGCAAGGAGACACAGTAG